>NW_019398305.1:0-17385 GCF_000591075.1 Eurytemora carolleeae
CAAGGAATATAAACCAGGAACTCTATATCTTTATCTGAACCAAGAAATATACACTAGGAACCTCCATTTTTAAAATTAAGCTGATAAATATACACCAATGAATATAAATTCATATCTGAACCAAGGAATTTACGATAGAAACCTTTATATCCAAAGGTGTGCTAAGACAAAAATACCAGGAACTTCCATCCATTATTTAGCCAGAAAAGATACATCAGGAACCTTCATATCCATAATTGTGCTAAGCAATATACACCCTGAACCTCCTATCTATATTTGAACCAAGAAAGATACACCAAGAACATCTATTTCTATATCTAAGCCAAGGAATAAACACCAGGAAAAGTACATGTTATTTGCACTAATATTTAGTTGGTTCCTCGTGTTTCTTTCATGGGCTGAAAAGTAAAAAAAAGGAAGTAAAAAATTATTTATTTATGAAACATAACAAAAACATACAAAATAATGTGTTTCAGGAGAAAATATTTAAAAACCTCTAAAATTAGAAGTTGTGGGAATTTTTCCCCCCCAATTCTAACAATTTATTTTTAATGTTAAAAAAATAAGTAAAAAAGCTTTATGGAATGTGAAAGTGAGATAGGTTCTATAAAAAAACGGGCATTTTTATTCGCGCTGATTTTTGACATCCTTCATGTTTGATTATATCCTTTACTCTTTTTAATATTTTATTCTTTTCTTTGTAAAGTCGTCTTTGCTTTCTTCGATTTTTTGCAAACATAGCATGTGTTAGAATTAAAACATTTGTTCTGCTGATAAAAATATTTTATTAAATTCTGTTTAAAATTAGAAATAAGATTGATATTAGAAAGCTTAGAAAAGTGTCATACCATATTTTAGAGAAATTGTGAGGAGATTATACTCTAGGAATATAAAAATTATTTCTGTTTCTAAGATTTGCGTTTTTGATATGTTTTGATAGTATAAAATCTTTTTTAAATGTTGGGGGTAATTGATCTCCTTTCAATTCAAATAAAAATTTTATGACATTAAAAATTCCTAATTTTCTGAAGGGGA
Organism: Eurytemora carolleeae; assembly: GCF_000591075.1. Lineage (NCBI taxonomy): Eukaryota > Metazoa > Arthropoda > Copepoda > Calanoida > Temoridae > Eurytemora > Eurytemora carolleeae. The sequence continues at coordinate 1,036 of NW_019398305.1, forward strand.
GTATGTTTAAAGACCAAAAAGCTTCCGCTGTGTGACTTATTCTAGGTAACCCCATCAAAAGACGGATAGCTTTCTTTTGCAATGATTCTATCTTATCAATATTTTTGATTGAAGTTAGCATTAGGAATGTTGAACTAAATTCTAAATGGGAGTGGGAAAATGAGTAATAGGTCAATTTCATGGTTTCAAAGCTTAAGAAGTTTTTCATTTTTTTTCATAGCATAAAGTGAAAAAGTTAACCGCTTGTATATCTTTTTTAAATAGTCATTAAAGTTCAGTTTTGTCACTTTGTGTCCAGCCATATTCCCAAGAATCTAACTGAATCTGTTTCTTTTATTCGTTCAATTTTTCGTGTAGATTCTCCTAATTTAAAGAAAACGTCAGGACAGTCGTTTTGTGCATTTAGAGAATTTGAAAATAAAATTGCATTAGTTTTCTCAAAGTTAATAGTGATTTTATTAGACATGTACCAACCAGTTATTTTTTTAATTCTTTGTTTATTGTGTCTGATAAAAAAAGGAGTGTGTGGGTGCATGGTGTGTATTTGTGTAAGTGTATTGGAGTACATTATACTATGCTAATAAGCAATAATTAATAATGACATATTTTGCCATATTTTATTTACCAAAAATATGACAAATACCAAAACCATTCCAGTACAATTTTAACAGTGTCTTCAACATTTTGTTGGTTGTTATGTACTGGTTTATCGTTGGTTGTTATGTACTGGTTTATTGTTGATTGTTATGCACTGATTTATTGTTGGTTGTTATGTACTGGTTTATTGTAGGTTGTTATGTACGGGTTTATCGTTGGTTGTTATTTAATGGTTTATTGTAGGTTGTTATGTACTGGTTTATTGTTGGTTTTAAATTTTCCCAACTCCAAATGCTTTATGTCCCATCCACGCTATATGATGGTATCTACAGTATAGTATGCATCTTATAAACCACGAAACCAATTAGTAAATAAAAAAGTGTATATTTAATAATTTTATTTAAATAAAAATAATTTGGCATAATTACAAGTGATGATGATGTAATGGAGCAGTTAAAATCTCCAAGATGTGGATATTTTTTACAGGAATTCTTCATGTTTATTACAATTTATGGAAGCAGGCATGCTTCTTACTTTTCACATAGCATTTAATATATGTTAAAAAAAAAACAGAAAGAAAACATAAAACAAATCTTCCCAAAGGGTTAATCCTTTTGTGCTTTTTTGCTGTTAAAAAAAACTTTAAACAATTTATGTTGAAATCCTATTTAAAAAAAAAACTGTGAACAGATTTGTTAAGATAGTTAAACAGTTCATTAGAGGTTTTTCTGAGGTAATTTCTTTTTTCAATTTTTCCATTTATAGATTTGGGACAAGATTCCTGACTTATAAATGTAAAGCTTTTGCACAATTATGTATTGAAGTTGCAAGTTTTCAATTTCTCCTGAATCAATTTGGATCCTGAAAAGGAGCATTACTGGAATATCAAGTAACCATCTATGCAGAGGGCATTGCCCCATTTGCAACAATAAATATAAAACCTTTGAATGTTCAGAGAGTGATGAGATATGTGTGTGTAAGCTTATCGAACCCCGCTTGTAATCAGCTGTAAACTCCTGTGTGCGCTGTGTCGAGTTCAGACTGCATACAGCGTACACTAAGGATACAACCAGCAGAATACTCGACAAACACACAAAGGTTTTAATGGTTCCATTTCCAAGTGATAAAGAGCCGTCAATTAGAAAGGGATTGACCATAGAGACGTTATGATATTTATTTCATTCAGTCAGATAATATTTAAATCTTCCCAATTATGCAATTTCTCAAGCAGCAACTTCCCAAAGGTTAGATTAGGCCTTCTGAGGCGCAGCTCAGACTGCAAATGAGGCCGAGTACTGCGACTAGAATGGTCTAGAGGGTCTAGGGCTGCATCAAGAACAGGCTAGGGGGCTGAGCGCTGTATCTAGGACAGAATTTTATTGCTACGAAAACTTTTGGGAAGTTACCACTTGGGAAATTACCCTTGGGAAGTTACCACTTGGGAAATTACCCTTGAGAAGTTGCTGCTTGGGAAAATGCCTACCATCTTTTTCTATGCTATACTTAGAACGCCAAAGAACAGCAGTTACTTTGAAAATCCCTGGTATGTTGGCTGGAAAGTTTGCCAGAAAACTATTAATGATAAGTTTGCTCAACTGGTTGGTCGACCAAACTTCTTCCATGAAAATGCCTCTATTTTCACCCTTCCTCATGTATATATGGGTAAGTTGACACCTCTAGATAGTAACAAAAGATTGTGATGAAACATAGAAAGATTTCAGATTTTGGTCAAAAAATATTTTCTTTGTTTTATAATCATATCTTATCAATCAGCCAACACTGGTGTACCCTTATAAAAGACGATGTGTATTTTATGTTGTTACAAAACAAATAGTTTTACTAGTAACTTAAAAATCCCTATTCCTATACCTAATCCTCTATCCACATATTTCTGGATCTCACTGTAGGTTCTTTTATTACATCTTTGTAGGAACTCCTGGGCCCGGAGTATTTGAATTCCATGTTGACCTTCACGTTTCCCCCAGCTGGCAAATACAGGTAGAACATGACTTAAGCATTGAATTAATTATTGCTTAATACAAGAAATTTATACTTCTCTATAGGAATGAGTAATACTGCATTCTAAAAATGAATGTTCTATTAATTGACTCTCTTAAAGGGATCAAAAGGCACTTGAATAGATATTGCTTAATACAGGATTTTCTACGAAACATGACGGTTAAGAGACGGCTTGAAGGTCGTCTTCAATCTCTAAAATAATTCTTCGCATTCATTCATAAACCAGTTTATAAGTAGAATTCATGAATTAATTATCACAAAATTGTCTTTCCTGCAGGTTAGTTACCTGCAAATTTCATGGAGGTCACCAACAAATATCTAATAGTATACCGGGACCTAATCACCAATGTTTTAGTTCTTATAACAAAGGATGAGAAGGATGAGAGGGATGAGAAGAATGAGAAGGATGAGAAGGATGAGAGGGATGAGAAGGAGGAGAAGGATAAGAAGAATGAGAAGAATGAGAGGGATGAGAGGGATGAGAATGAGGAGAAGGATGAGAAGGATGAGAAGGACAAGAAGGATGAGAAGAATGAGAAGGATTAGAAGGATGAGGAGCTGTTTAGTAGGATGGGTTGGTTGGATAGGATGGATGGGATAGATGGGATGAATAGGATTAGATGGATAGAATGAAAAGGATGGATTGGATAGAAAGGATGAAAAGGATGAAAAGGGTGAAAAGGATGAAAAGGATGAAAAGGATGAATAAAAGGAAATTTTATACCTATGTACTGACACACTTGCTATTGCGAAGTAAAGATATATAAAATCAGTATTCAAACATTAACAGATGCTTAGTCTTATAAAGAGAAGTAAGACAGTTAACCTAGCTATGCAAGCTATGTTACTATACTCATATAACTAACTAAAGATAGATCTCCGCGCACACCTCAACTTGATGACCCCAATTTTTTTTTTTTTTTTGAGGCAAGAAACACCAATACATTGGCGAGAGGTCGTTAAACTACCTACCAACGGTTCAAAATCTGAATCGCCAATTCTCCAATTTCACTACCATAAATCCTCATGAATCTTTAGCTTTAGACAATATGTCAAACCTGTCACTCTGAACCGTTAACACAAACATAAAAAATGGCGAATCTTCTTCTTTCCCTAGTTACACTTTTAAAGTACTGTGCTCCATCAATCAATAGTGAAGATTTATCAGTGCTTGATTCATCACTAAAACGTAAACTGTCACCTCTCCACCATCATATTTCAAGATGTAACGATCCAGCAGATTTAGCATCATTAGGAGACCAGCTTCCCATTCTGCTTACAGAATTCCTGGAAGAAAACAAAGAACTGTTTGCTGATGAGAAAAAACAGCATTCAAAAGGTTTTATCTCCCATCAAAATAAGACCCTCACAGAACTTCAACATCTTTAAAAAGTTTTGAGATAGAAAGCCTTTTCCAGAGCCGGCACTGATGAGGACAGGAAAAAGTTCCATTCCTGTCTGAAAGCAATTAGTGAGCTTAAAAAAGTTGAAAAAAGAAGACTCCTTCTGAAAACTACCACACACCAAGAAAAAATGTTTCACAAAAACCATTGGGAATTTTCTAAACAAGCTGTCAAGGGATCATTACTGCAGGAGAAATTGAAACCAACCTTTGACCTAGGATTTGCAAACACCTACTACTCAGAAAAATACAGCACACCCGGTATCATAGACTTGAACAATTTAAACTGGTTCCCCTTTTTGTCAATAACTCATGAATCTCCAAATTTCGAACCATTCAATTGTGAGCCCTTACGTCCAAAGGATGTAAAAAATATACTAAAAAGTGCAAATTGAAAATCCTCTCCTGGTCCTGATGGTATCCCGTATGAGATATTATTCAAATTCAAGTGTCTCCACCACATATTAGCCACCCTGTTTAATAAAGTGAATGTTCTGGGATCTCCTCCCCCTTCCTGGTCACACAGCGTGGTCAAATTACTACACAAGAAAGGACCGACTAGCGACCCAGGAAACTTTCGCATGATATCTCTTAAATCTTCTATTGCGAAGACTTACCATCTCCTTCTTGCAAAAAGACTGACCAAGTTTTTAACTGCGAATAATTATATTGACGAGAAAGTACAGAAGGCCTTTCTGCCGGGCATTAATGGCACAATTGAGCATAATGTCGTCCTTGAAGAGATTTTTTTTTGAGGCAAGAAATACCAATACATTGGCGAGAGGTCGTTAAACTACCTACCGATGGTTCAAAATCTGAATCGCCAATTCTCCAATTTCACTACCACAAATCCTCATGAATCTTTAGCTTTGAATCAGTGAAACATGCTTTGCAGTTCATCACTTCTCGCAACTTATTAAACTTGTTCCTGATTACTTATAACTCTTTAACTTTAATTCGGTGATTTGAACTGTTGGTAGACAGTTTAACAACCTCTTCATGCAATTAATTAAAATCAGTCTCCAGTGTTCCCTCTATAGATAAATGAATAAACATAGATAGCTTATGTACGCAAAATCACCAAGAATTGTACAGTCTGCGAACTCATACTTAGGGCAAAACTTAAAAGAAATTTACCGGGTATCCCAAACCAAACTCCGGAAACTCAGAATGTTACGGGGCAATACCTCAAAATGAAACCCTTGTATAGGAGTAGGGTTACGGCTGGGAAAGTGAGTTTCGTAGTGATTGTGGAACATATGAAGCACCATTTCTTCGTATTTATGCTTTAAATGGCTTCATATATGTTCCAAATACTTGATCAGTTAAGATCTCTCTCTCTAAAGACTCGATATTTAATAAAGTACAGTCAAATCGAATTTAAAAACATTTTTCTGTTAAAAGTGAATACAGTAATTTATTTAAGTTTATCTGCTAGCAGGCCCGTAAAAGAGGGGGACGAATTTGCACCCCCCCCCCCCCAGTCCCATATAACAGAAATTGTTTTCATAAGATTCTAAAATCTAGTTATAAATTATATAGCCCGAGTAAGAATAATAATATCAATAGACTGCTGAAGAAAATTTAACATTAAATCTACCTAATACATTAAAATAGTTTTTTCAAAAAGTCCTGTAAATCACTTTAGCTTAAAAATCTTAGTGATATTGTAAAAATTTAGAATGCAACAGAAAAAAAATTGTAGCCTTAGAAATTTTTTTTATTGAGATCCTTGTATAAAAAAAAACGGATACCAATTTCAAGTGCGTAGCAGCTTTATTCATAAAACACCAAAGTGTACTTCAATGATAAGCGGGGTGGTTTGGTGTTTTAATGGATTTCATAATTATTAAACCACTCAGGAGTGAATTTTATTTCACTGAGCAATATATAACATTGACGAGAACTGAAGAAGGACATGAGAAGGACTAAACTAAATTAAATTTCTCTCTACAGAACTCATGTACACCACAAGTACTCAATGACATAAGAACAGCCAATGTTTACAACCGACCTAGTTAATCTATATAATAGGAACATCTTTAAAACATCTCTGTACATTTATATCTTTCAAGATGAAAAATGTCGTCTTATGCACAATCTATCTTTAGCTATGGTTCCCTCAGGGTAGTATTTAACTTGGGAGGAAATTGTATTCAAGTTGACTTGGAGGAAATTGTATTGAAGTTGACCGGGAGGAAATTTTATTTATGTTGACTTGGAGGAAATTGTTTTTAAGTTGACTTGGAGGATATTGTATTGAAGTTGACCGGGAGGAAATTTTATTTATGTTGACTTGGAGGAAATTGTTTTTAAGTTGACTTAGAGGAAATTGTATTTAAGTTGACCGGGAGAAAATTTTATTTAAGTTGACTTGGAGGAAATTGTATTTAAGTTGACCGGGAGGAAATTTTATTTAAGTTGACTTGGAGGAAATTGTATTTAGGTTGACTGGGAGGAAATTGTATTTAGGTTGACTTGGAGGAAATTGTATTGAAGTTGACTGGGAGGAAATTGTATTGAAGTTGACCAGGAGGAAATTGTAATTAAGTTGACTGGAAGAAAATTGTATTTAAGTTGACCGGGAGGAAAATCTGGAGAGTTCATCCCCCTCCTGAATGCTGGAATACATGTTCTAAGAACATTATTGAGATTTTGCTAGAGCCAGGTATAAGCTAGAAAATAATAGTGAAGGAGTTGAGTCTTAATATCTTTGAATCAATATATCTTAACCCAAAGACCTTAGAGTTTTCAAACAATGAATTCTGCTAGATTAAATAATTTAAGTTTGAAATGTCAAAGGTTTACACAATCAGATTGCTAAGATAAAGGGATTAAAATGTTTGAGTTTGTGGCAAAGATTCAATTCCTTTGATCAATCACATTAACTTTCAATCTTATTTTTCATGTTAACTTTTAGTCTGATTTTTTATATTAACTTTTAATCTGATTTTTTTATATTAACTTTTAGTTTGATTTTTCATATGAACTTTTAGTCTGATTTTTCATCTGCACTTTTAATGGTTCTCTGCAGGAGATGCCTTGTTTGTTCAATCTGGATACTGGTATCATGCAACTGAAGTACTTGGAACAAATCTATCAGAACTTAGTCAAGTATTTATTTTTGATTATGAGAGTGGATTGCTTTCTGATCTGATTTAAAATAAAAAAAAAAATATCTTGTTTAATATTTTAATCAGAGACATCAAAGTCTAGAATATGAAAAAAAAATGTTGACAGAAAATGGAAGCTTGGACAAAAATAGGAAATTGTTCAAGCAGACTTAAATGTTTTTTTTTATTTTCTATATTTTCTTTATATTACTGGATATACTTTGGTTTGACCTGGATATAGTGGCTATAATTTGGTTAAAAACATATATTTTTTGGTTTAAACTGGATTTAGTTTGTTTTAGTTAAAATTATATGCATATTTTGGTTTTTGATGGATATTACGGTTTTGTATGGATATTATGGTTTTGTATGGATATTATGGTTTTGTATGGATATTATGGTTTTGTGTGGATATTATGGTTTTATATGGATATTATGGTTTTGCATGGATATTATGGTTTTATATGGATATTATGGTCTTGTATGGATAATTTGGTTTTGTGTGGATAATTTGGTTTTTATGGAAATTATGGTTTTGTATGCATATTATGGTTTGTATGGATATCATGGTTTTTTATGAATATTATGATTTTGTGTGGATAATATGGTTGTGTATGGATATTATGGTTGTGTATGGATATTATGGTTTTGTGTGGATAATATGGTTTTTTATGGATATTATGGTTTTTTATTGATTTTATGGTTTTGTATGGATAATATGATTTCGTGAATATTATGGTTTTGTTTAAATATTCTGTTTTTTATGGATAATATGGTTGTGTATGGATATTATGGTATTATGGTTGTGTATTGATAATATGGTTGTGTGTGGATATTACGGTTTTGTATGGATGTTATGGTTGTGTATAGATAATATGTTTGTGTATGGATATTACGGTTGTGTATGGATATCATGGTTGTGTATGGATAATATGGTGGTGTATGGATATTATGGTTTTGTATGGATAATATGGTTGTGTGTGGATATTATGGTTTTGTATGGATGTTATGGTTGTGTATGGATAATAAGGTTTTGTGGATAATATGATTGTGTTTGGATAATATGGTGGTGTATGGATGTTATGGTTGTGTATGGATATTATTGTGGTGTATGGATATTATGGTTTTGTATGGATATTATTGTTGTGTGTGGATATTATGGTTTTGTACAGATAATATGGTTGTGTAGGTTGTATGGTTGTATAAGAAGTATTTAACTACCAACAGTTAATCATGTGTCCCTGTATCCTCTGTATCATTGCATATGTAAATATATAGAAACCCAACCTTGAGATTAGAACTGTTCACTGCTCACTCAAATACATTACGATGAAAATATTTTCAAAAAACTATAGAAAATGAAATATTAATGGGAAATATCTTCTAAACAAAAAATCACAAAATTTTCCAAAAAGCTTATATCATTGATAATGATTTATAGTTTGTGTACTGTAAACCTTCAATAAAATTGCTTTCCTAGACCTGTAATAAATACAGTAATCCCCATATTGTTAACCTGAAGAATACTCTAGATATATTACGCTCTAACTGTCTGTAGATCCAAATGCACTTATCATTCACTACGCAAAACTTGTAATGTGATTACCTAGCCTAGCTACGTCTGTAGCTGGCTTAAATACGCTCATATTTATCCGTGGTAATCTTGTAAATTTGTATATTAAACTTAATCTGTAACATAGCTTTCTAAATATACACTCCGCTTTGATAACTGTAAGAGAGCAATTTGTTCCTTGTTTTAACGAACGAGTTGACAAGATCATGTCTTGTTTGACATTTATAACTGAAGAGATCATCATGCCCATTGGTTTGGCATTGATAGTTTACTCGCTTATGTCAGTGTTGACATTGATAACTGAAGAGATCATGGCCAGTGGTTTGGCATTGATAGTTTATTCGCTTGTGTCCGTGTTGACATTGATAGCTGAAGAGATCATGCCCGTGTTTGGCATTGATAGTTTACTTGCTTATTTCTGTGTTGACATTGATAGCTGACGAGTTGTACCTGGATTGATACGGGTCTGAGAGCAGTTTTAGGAGTAAGGCATTTAGTACAGACCTTAATGAATTTTTGTGTATTTATTTAGAAAATTCGTCCAAGGTATATTTTACGCTGTCTTTGACGGTGTTTATTTGAAAGATTATATAATGACTGTATTTTGTGCTAGACAAACTTAGATCTAGTAAGTGCCCCGTGCTCCCCCCTCCCCCTTCTCCTTCTCCAATATCCCCCACCCTCAACTTCTCCTTCTCCAACATCCCCCCTTCTCCTTCTCCAATATCCCCTCTTCACCCTGCCCACCTTCTCTCCTTCTTCACTATCCCTCCCCCGTCCTCCACCTTCTTCTCCTTCCCCACCATCCCTACCCGCTCCCCAACCTTCTCCTCCTGACCCACCATTCCTACCCCCTCCTTTGCCGTCTTCTAATTATCCCTCCCCATCCTCCACCTTCTCCACCATCCCTCGTCCCTCCTCAACCTTCTTCTTCTTCTCCACCACCCTTCCACCTCCTTCACCTAATTCTCCTTCTACACAAACCCCTCCCCTCCTGTCGTGACTAGACTTCGGTGACAAGATGACTGTAAATAAGGACTTCCATATCGGAGTCTCCTGATTAACTCTCTCATTTTACTTCGTGATGGATGGTTCTAGAATACCATTCCAAGATGGATGCTTCCACCAGACCTATACATTCAAGATGGATGCTCCCACCAGAACTATACATTCAAGATGGATGCTTCCACCAGACCTATACATTCAAGATGAATGGTTCCACCAGAACTATACATTCAAGATGGATGCTTCCACTAGAACTATATATTCAAGATGGATGCTTCCACCAGACCTATACATTCAAGATGAATGCTTCCACCAGACCTATACATTCAAGATGGATGATTCCACCAGGCCTATACCAAATGGATGCTTCAACTAGACCTATACATTCAAGACGGATGCTTCAACCAGACCTATACATTCAAGATGGATGCTTCAACTAGACCTATACATTCAAGATGGATGCTTCCACCAGACCTATACATTCAAGATGGATGATTCNCATTCAAGATGGATGCTTCAACCAGACCTATACATTCAAGATGGATGCTTCCACCAGACCTATACATTCAAGATGGATGCTTCCACCAGACCTATACATTCAAGATGGATGCTTCCACTCCTTCCACCAAACTTATACATTTAATATGGATGCTTCCACACATATACATTCAAGATAGATGTTTCCAGACCTATGAATTAAATATAGGTGCTTCCACCAGACCTATACATTCAAGATGGATGCTTCCACCAGACTTATACATTCAAGATGGATGCTTCCACCAGACCTATTCATTCAAGATGGATGCTTCCACCAGACTTATACATTCAAGATGGATGCTTCCACCAGTCCTATGCATTCAAGATGGATGCTTCTAGACTTATACATTCAAGATAGGTGCTTCCACCAGACTTATACATTCAAGATGGATGCTTCCAGGCCTATACATTCAAGATGGATGCTTCCAGGCCAATAAAGTCAAGACGGATGCACCAAGAGCTAAATTTAAAAAAAAATCAAGCAAAATTCCAAATTGCCGCGTTATTTATAAAATGGTTTATTTAATGCATTTTAACATTTAGTTGTTTTATCTTTCATATCTCTTATTTATGTCTATGTAATAAAGTGCAAAAATTGTTTACAATAAAGCTATAAAGATGCCGAAAGTGCTTCCTTATTCACCTCTGTCTATGCCAAGCATATGTATTCAAAGATCTGTAAAATAATAGATTTAAAGGCTTGGTTTATCCTGAAATATTATAAAGATCAAAGGGGGAGAATGTAATTGCCTAAAGAAAAAGAAAATATTTTTTTATACATTAGGAACATTTTCATTAGCAATGAATAAAGTGAAATGTAAGGCAAAGTTTAGTTGTATGAAAAAAAATTAAATTTTTTTCCGGCTTGTTAATGGATCTAAATTTCTAAAATAGCTTTAAATGATTAAATATTAAAAATATATCTTTAATGATGGTGTCATGGTCCAGAAAGTCTTTGGTATGTAGTTTACACAGATTCACAAGGACGATATATTAAAGGAAATGTTTGCGAAAATTAAAGGATGATTCCCAAAGGTACTAATACTGCAGGTCGTCCAATATATAGTTATATTTAATTTGTGAATAAAATATTTATAACTAGGATTCCAGGACAGTATTTTCTCTCCTACAATTATCAAACAATAACAACAAAGGAATTGAGTCTTTGCCACAAACTCTGATTTTCTAATCACTATAACTTTTGAACCGAATGTTGTAGACCTTATATATTTCAAACTATGAATTCTGTTAGATCAAATAATCTAAGTTTGAAATATCAAAGGTTTACAACGTCGGGCTCTAAAGATATTGAGGTTTAAATATTTGATTTTGTTCCAAAGACTCAATTCCTTTCTCGGATATATAGATTTTTTTTCGTGGATTTTAAAAAATCAAAAATGTTTTAAATTCTGACCATCCCTAAACCTTCCCCGTGGTCATGTGAGGTCCCACAAAAAAATAAAATAAAATAATAAGGAAAAGTGATATTTGATTTTATTATTTTTCTCCAACTCTCCCTTTACTGGTGCATTCCTGGATTCTACACCATGTTGTCAACAAGCTGAAATATCTCTGCCAAAAGTTTAGTTCAAGGAGGTTTAATGTTATTTATTGCTTCAGGATATATTTACAGTGGTGCCCAGAAAACAATAGAATCATTTCTTTCTTTTATTGAGAAAGGTCACCAAGAATTTGATGATTTGTACCTTATATATATATATATATATATATATATATATATATTCCTTAAAATGTGTTCTCAGGGCAAGCAAGAGGGAACTTAAATTTTTGTTAATGCAATAACTTTAAACTAAACCAGTGATTGTAAGAATAAGATGGATTTATACATTGTCTTCAAAAACCAAAACCAGAGGCTGAAGTTTTAAAGAATTTAAGCGGCGGCTTAAATTTAAGCGGCGGCTCAAATTCATTAAATTCGGACACAGAATTTAAAAAGTAAAAAGTTCATTTTTTATGAATTTCAGATTCTAAATTGATGTTGATTCTTTAAAAATTAAGTTTAACATTTGACATTAAGTTCAAACCTGTTTTTAGTTGGAATTGGCAGACAGTTTTTATTGTCCTTTAAATCCAATTATATTTTTTAAAGAAATTTTATGTTTATGCATCGTGCATAACGCGTAACGTATAATTATTCCCGTTTTTACACTTTACAGGGTGTCCAAAAAACATGGAACTAGAGTGATGACTTTTTACTCCTCTTTTTATATTTCCACCATATTTCCTTAATTCTAGGATTTCTAAAATATGATTTGCCTGTTTTCTAACTTAAAAAATGTCTGACTGAAATATTAATGAAATAAACCCTAAACCTTTAAAGGGACTGTAAACCCAATTTGAAAGACGGAAATTGACCCCTTTTTGGACAACTAAGCCGTCCTACATCGATTGTACAAACTTACTTTACACACGCTTTGTTGTACAAAAAATAAAACGGTCTGAATGACGTCATTCGATGCTCAGGTTTATTGACTCACCCTGTAATGCTTAAAGGGACAGTAAGCGTAATTTCCACGCAAAGATCTGATAAAGGTTCCAAGGAAATCATTGTGAATTGAGCATTGCCATCTTTGCATGAATGGTCGCGTGAAATTACGGTTACAGTCCGTTTACGAATATGCTGTTGTTAAACCTGAACAAGATAAATGATTAAATAAACTATCTGAAAACTTCACACACAACGCCATTCTAATTTATCATATTTTTGTAAAATTTTTATAAATAGAAAAATGCTAGTGCATTAATTTAATTTTGATGATAACATTTGTGCATGATTTACAACACTGCCTTGAAAACACATTCGGGAAAAAATATTTAAATATTTATTTTGACATAAATCCGAGGTTCACTTAAAAACATAAATCCCAAGGACGAGTAATTATATGAATATTATTTACTAATTTTTAACCGGAACTTGATTTATTTATAATAAGGATTAAAGTAGTTCGTCGGCGTCATTTAAAGTTAACATTTAAAAATGCTATTTATTAATAACACATTTTTACATTCCTCTGAGCATTATTAGCAATTTTTAATAGAAAAATATAAATCTTGCATTTTGAGTTGTATCTAATAAACGTCAAAACAGCTGAACCGATCGGGGACACATTTTTGTGACAACTCAATAACCCCAGGGCAAGATTTCGGCCAGTCAAAATGTTGATAAAATTTTTTCCAAAAATATGGATTTCCTAAAAATGTTGGTAATCTGATAATATAAAACCCACGATATTATCTATTTCTGTTGTTATCAAACCAAAATTTACGAAGATGAAAGGCTTGAAGGTACATCAGCATCAAAATTTAAATGTATCTAATACGCTCCTTTGAATTTGGTGTAAAATGCTAATATATCCCAGTTTCTAGTATTTGACAAATATCAAATATTTCACGCTTTCTTTCCAAAATTTTAATCAAGGCGTTTTCCTTTCAAGAGAAGTGAAATTTTTCGAATAAATGCCAAACCTTCTTAACCGTGACATTTCATTTAAATATTTGAATAAATTAAGGTTACTAATCTGTACCAATGTTTTAGATAATATTTTAACATTCTAAAAACCTGCTTTAACATTCAATGACTGTTTTAATTGAAATGAAAGTTTTCTATGCTAGGCGAATACTTTGTAAAAAACACCTTTTTTGTAAAATAAAAGTTTCTCTACACTGTTAGAAATGCCATTTTGTAAATTTTCAATATCATCATATTTCAGGCCAATACAACCAGTATATAGAAGACATTCATTGATATATCGTTTGAAATTTGATGTTTTCTGGTCAGAAAGATTTTACTTGAATTAGCCTAAACACTAGTTGATATAAGTAAAATTAGAATCACATCAAATTTTTAAATGAGAATTGAGAGAAAGCAATTCAGTATTATTCAAGATACTTTAAATACATACATTATTGATCTCTATTAGAATTTACTTGAAGAGAGTCAAATTTTAATTGAAGTAAGCAGAATTCTGGTTAATGCAGAATCCAAGTAGTATTCTGATTGAATTGAGTGCCGGTACGTGTCTGAACGCCGGATCACTGTAATTGACGTAAGCAGGATTATGCTTGTTTCGATTTCTGATGATTGAAGTAAGTAGAATTCAAGTGAATGTAATTAGAATTTAGCGTACAGGCCGTAAATTGATATCAAGCAGAATTATCGTTGATATATTACAACGGATCTTCATGGCTTGGTGCGTGAACTAAATACTGTTGATTGTAAGCGGGTTTTTCTAACAGTGTAGTAAAACTGAGAACTGGTAATGAGGCTAAAACTTTTGGTTACGATAGCGCTCAGCCACCTCAACTAAACTTATGGATAGCGCTCAGCCACCTCAACTAAACTTATGGATAGCGCTCAGCCACCTCAACTAAACTTATGGATAGCGCTCAGCCACCTCAACTAAACTTATGGATACTAGACAAAGTTTTTGATATCCAAAGTGTAAACCTATGAATAGGGGAGACGGCTGTGTCAGACCATTTTTGATAAAGTTAAAAGTCTTTCTTTGGAATCCATTTACAGATTCTTTACTTGTTAAATTCATGAAATATGCATTATATTATGCAACATATATCTATATATTAAAGTAATAATCTCAGTTTGTTTGTCCGATCATAACTAATAAACCACTTGACTGATTTGCCTCAAATTTGTACAAGGGAACTCGGTAGAACCACGGGTATATTCATAGCTAGTTTAAAAGTTCTAAAATGAGTAAGTTGACTTGAGAATTTAGGCTCCAGGCAAAGCTGGGTTCCCAAGCTAGTGCTTGATTAAGGATGACTGTTTAGATTTAAATATTTCATTGTCAAGTATAGTTCTTGACCTTGTTAGCTTGTTACACATAAGTTGGGGGAGAAGGGGGGGGGGGGGGTGTGAGAGTATGATCTTCAAAACGCACATATGTCGGACCGCTCCCTCTGATGGTTTAATTCAAGTTGTCATCCCTTTTAATAAATAATTCATTTCTCAATTATCATTTTGAACTAAAATCGTTAAAATAAAATGCTGTGATATTCTAGTCGACATAGGCCGCCCTACACTCCCCTACAGTATACCTCTAGCTGTGATATTCTAGTCGACATAGACCGCCCTGCACTCCCCTACACTCTACAGTATACCTCTAGGAGGAGACTTTGCAACGTACAGGGTTATCTACAACAGATCAGACTTTAGAGACAATGGTACGAAATTGATTTGCTATTACTTCTTACTTCAAAGTTTCCTGCAGCCTTCAACCTTCCTTTTTTTGGCTAAATAATTTCTGATACAGTGAGAACCTGATACCTCTAGAAAAGAAAGACGACTTTTAACTCAAATTTAGACTTTAAATACCACAGTGAATATGCGACACAGCAATTGTGCAGTGTAAATAGACCCCTCTAACAAAGTAAGTGATATGATAAGTTACTTTTAAAACTATTTGCTTTGTGACAACATCAAATAAACTCAATTAATGTCAAAATGTCGTCTTCCTATTCCCCCGTTTACTGGTTCTCACTGCACCTAAAAGTAACTAATCAAGGGGCTATAATCTATACTTTTCCTGATTATAGGAAATTACAGAGGACAGAGGACATAAAGAAAACATTTATAAATGTTAACACAGTATTCAAAAGGTTGCAAGCTTTTGCGAAAAAATCAATACAAATTTTGCAGATTACTTCGTGAACACTAAACACATTATTTAATATCAAAATGTAAATTTCTTATAGACTAAAAAAGTGATTATAGTGCGGTAAAATCACTTAAAAATGTATGCAACCTGTTATAGCAGTTTGGTGAAAGATATCGTACTCTAGTAATTGTTAATTCTCTTTTGATATTTCTTTGTCCTGGTTTATAAAGATTACAGACAGGTGGCCTTTATTCTTAGATTACACAGGTTAACCAATTGTTTACAAACAATATCTCACGTGTCAGCCTGGAGGTGGGGGGGCAATGGTAGAGCAAAGACAAATAACTTAATCATTCCCTAAAGCAAGAAATAGTTAGATAGTTATATAGTGATTTGTTTAATTTCACATACAATCCATTTCGTTGTTTTTCATCCATCCGTCCTATCCATCCTATCCATCCTATC
>NW_019398306.1:0-16932 GCF_000591075.1 Eurytemora carolleeae
CCAGATAGATATAGGCTCTCAACCTGCAGTACAAGAACAAATATAATATAAATAACCTTTTCTGGTTAGGCGGGTTCAGTGTCTAGACTTTCGTATGTATAATTTGGATTGATCATACTTTGAAGTCGAATAAATATGATTAATAAATATAATCAAATTTTAAAATAAGTTTAATTAATTATCAATTTTTAAATCAAAACACCCTGACAAAACATTCCACATAAAACTTATCTTTCAACTAATACCTTTCAAAATCTACCAAACAAACGTTCCTCATACAGATTACATCACAAAATTTACTTATTACACATGTCTTTTAAGACTTCCCAACAAAACTTATTCATCAAAGCGTGTCTCACAAAGTTTATATATTAAATGTGACTCACAAAACTTTCTCTTTAAATGTGCCTAACAGAACTTGTTCATCAAAACATGCCTCACAAATATTATCTTTCAAAGCGAGCCTCGTAAATATTTTCTTAAAATGTGCCTTTCATTGTGTTTCAAAAACATTTATATCAACACGTGGCCCACACAATGTATATGCACAAACATTCCTAACAAAACTTTCAGAAGGGTCCCACGCACCTCTGACCCTTTAGTTAAAGTAAATTCAACCCAGAGTCTGACTGCGTCAACCTTGTTACACCGGCTAGTCCTATTGAGTGTCTGCGTCCGGGCAATACAGTATAAACTGGGACCGGAAAGATTGACCCGGCACGGAAATTCAAATGTACTACGGCTGCCCGTGGTCCTCGTAATATGTTCATAACAAACTAACCTGGTTAAGAAGTTCTTGTCATGGCTGGCAGGATTATCCTAAAACATTTTTTTTATAAATTGTTCTTTTTCATAATTATTGCAGGTTGTCCCAAAAATGAAGGTTTTCAAACTAACTATTTTTTTAACAATTTAACCAGTTAAACTGTTCTATCTATTCTTGTTTCATATAAAAATGTAAAAATCTTGAATTTTGTTTGTAAATGACTAATTAACGTAAGAAATGAGAGGTTTTTTTTAAAACTTTTCACGCTTTAAAGGGAGTGTTCGCGAAAAATAAAAGGGGGTATAGGCTTAATGCGATAAAAAACGCTTTTGATTGCTACTAATCTTACTTCTATCTGTTGCGTCTAAAAGGAGAAAATTGTTAAAGACCGAATAACTTAGCGCCCATACAAATTCAGAAAATTGCAACAGACAACTTAGACCGTAAAAAATCAATTCAATTTCAAACAAATCATTCAGATATTACAACCTATAGTCATCGATTATCTTTCGCCACATTTGTATATAGTTTATAGATAATAATATTTTTTAAGTTTATTTAATTTGTTTTGAATTTGATTATTTCTCTTGTTGCTTGCGCAATTATCTAAGAATGCCGCGCACCACTCACATTTTTCGAAATCCGTTAAAATGTTCTCTAAAAAAATAAAATATTATAAAAAATAAACTATATACAAATGTGACGAAAGATAATCGATGACTATAGGTTGTAATATCTGAATGATTTGTTTGAAATTAAATTGATTTTTTACGGTCTAAGTTGTATGTTGCATTTTTCTGAATTTGTATGGACGCTAAGTTATTCGGTATGAGACGTCTTTAACAATTTTCTCCTTATAGACGCAACAGATAGAAGTAAGATTAGTGGCAATCAAAAGCGATTTTTTATCGCATTAAGCCTATACCCCCTTTAATTTTTCGCGAATACTGCCTTTAAGTGGCAAGATTTTTGTCACGTTTTAAAATTGCATACAAATATTTTGTATTACATAATACATTTTCTTTACTCTGACAGAAGATTAGGAAAAGTAAAAAACGATTTATGAATTGTTTGGTGAGTCCCTTCGAGAAAAAATTTAGCATTTGCTTCAATTTTGGAAAATAAAAAAATAGTTAGATTATTGGAGTCGCTTAAAGACAATGCACAAACAGAACATTTGTCTTTGAGTTGAAGAAACAAATTTTGACGCTTCGCGCAACATTTTAAATCTTTTTTTTAGGCATTCGGTCAAAGCCTGTTAAATAAAAAAAAGGAGAAGATGATACTACCTGATCTATGAATGATGGCTGAGTTTTATTATACGCAATCCTTGCAGTTGTTAGTAGAACCAGGAGACATATACTGGAGACAAACCTTCTCCAGTCAACCCTATCAGTCCTAGGACAACGTAGGAGTAGGAGTAGGAGTAGAAGTAGAAGTATAGAGTAGAAGTAGGAGTACAAGTATAGAGTAGGAGTAGGAGTAGGAGTAGTAGTATGAGTAGGAGTAGGAGTAGGAGTAGGAGTAGAAGTAGGAGTAGGAGTAGGAGTAGGAGTAGGAGTAGGAGTAGGAGTAGGAGTAGGAGTAGGAGTATAGAGTAGGAGTAGGAGGATGAAAACATGAAAGAATGAATATATAGAGAAATAGAGAAATAAATTAATTATACGCCAGTTCCTCTAACGAATAAATAATGAATAGACGAATAGATAAATAGTTGAATGCATTCATCAATTGGGGCTTGGAACGTAATTTAAGAGGTCTAGCGCTATTCATCTTGTATAATCCTTAGGCGCACCGAGGGGTTTTCAATCTAGAACATATTGATGACTGAAAGAATGAATAGATATATGAATAAATGAAAGGATAAATATAATTATAAATGAATTAAAGGATGAATAAATGAAAGAAAGAATAAATGAAAAAATGAATATATATGAATATATATACATAAATAGATGAAAAGATGAATAGAATTATAGGTGAATGAAAGTATGATAGGATGAAAGGAAGAATAAATGAAGGATGAATAGATATATGAAAGAATGAATAGATATATGAATGAATATGCTAATTAACCTGGTTAAGAGGATAAAGAGGATATTAATAATTAGTACGGTAAGTCCTATCTCTTTACTCATTAGACCCAGGACCACACACAAGTGACTTCCTAGAATAATCATATTTAGGAATATCAGCATAATTTTTAGGTTATATTTATATATTGAGGAAAAAACAGTTTAAGTGAAAAAAATCGTGAAATTTTGAGAATGATTATTTAAAAATGCTGACTTTCAGAGCAACAGTAAATATATTAAATCATCTTGAAAAATGTGAGTTTACACGTTTTATATCATTGTGGTATCATCAAGCAATCAAATTTATAAAATCAAATCAACTTATTTATGTTCATAACTTATTGATTCTTGCTATTTTTGTTTTTTGAGAACAATTCTTATAAGTAAGAAGATTTACCTAATTCCTTCTTAACGGTGTTTGGATGGCTAGTTGATAGATAGAAGGATACAAGCATAAACAGACATGTTAATAGATCCGCTCGTCCTAAACATAAACATGTTAATAGATCTGCTCGTCCTAAACATAAACATGTTAATAGATCTGCTCGTCCTACACATAAACATGTTAATAGATCCGCTCGTCCTAAACATAAACATGTTAATAGATCTGATGTCCTAAACATAAAAATGTTAATAGATCTGCTCGTCCTACACATAAACATGTTAATAGATCTGCTCGTCCTAAACATAAACATGTTAATAGATCTACTCGTCCTAAACATAAACATGTTAATAGATCTGCTCGTCCTAAACATAAACATGTTAATAGAAAAAATATTATTTTCTTTGTTGTAGCCACCAGTAAAGTCCCACTGAACTAGACTAAATGATAATTGGTCAAATTTATGACCAGTAGGAGAAAAGCAAATGACGCTTCAAAAAGTGTATAAGTTATGATTAAAAACATATAAGATTTTGATGTTAGGTGCAGTTTACCTTATTTTAACGTAAAGCAGGCGCAAAAAGATCATTGTTAGTAAAATTTGTGCATTTTTCAAAATATTTCCATATTTGACCCTTTCAATAAACCGTGGATAACAAGTTAGATGAAAAAAGTTTGTGTTTATTAAAATAAAATGCAGTTTTGCAGTTCTGCTCCCATTCTCACATTGTGCTTAGGCCTGGCCATCATTCTGTTCGGAAATTTTTTAAAATTAAGACACGAAAAAAAATGACCAATCTGAATCAATAATCTGAATCGTTAGATCAGTTAAACTCAATTAACCACATTAAACTCAATTAACCACGTTAAACTCAATTAACCACGTTAAACTCAATTAACCACGTTAAACTCGATTAACTTTGTTAACTCGATTAACCTCCTTAAATTCGATTAACCACGTTAAACTCGATTAACCACGTTAAACTCGATTAACCACGTTAAACTCAATTAACCACGTTAAACTCAATTAACCATGTTAAACTCGATTAACCACGTTAAACTCGATTAACCACGTTAAACTCGATTAACCACGTTAAACTCGATTAACCACGTTAAACTAAAGAAAGATGCGCGAAAAATTAAAATATTCTATAGTACTGATTTGTAACCAGATACATTTGTTTTTACCATACTTGTGAGTAAAATCAAAACTAAAGAAGCTACGAGGTCACAAAGTTGTAGAGTATACATCAATTCAACTCCAGCCTTTATGGGGTGAACGAACGAATAAAAAAGTCTGCAAAGGCCCAGCCCTAATTGTGCATTTCTCTCTGTCTAAATAAAAAGGGTGAGAGAAAAATGTTCCGAAATATTGCATTTATGCATCACATTCAACTGACTTGGTTTGCTTGAAAAGGAACTATAGGTTTTAAATGTTAAATAAAATACTTTAAAGGGATAGTGCACTAAATACTCATGTATACCTCAAAAGCAAATACCAAAAACGAACAATTCTGTTCCGAAAAATTCAAAAAAGAAGTAAAAAATTTTTATTTTCTCCTTTTTTATTTTTAGCTTTATTTATTGAATTGAATTTTCAATAATGTCTTGTCTCTCTTTTTGCCAATTTCTTTATCAAAAGAATGTTTAGTATTACATTCAGCCATGGTATTTATATTGAAAATAGAAAACTGGAAAAATATTTTATCGTCTTTTCACAAATATACCTCTCACTGCCTCTGACAATATATTTTGTGGGATGTTATATTACTTAAAGGGGCTCTCCCTGAAAAATTGAGCAATTTTTCTTACGTATTTTGCAAATTTTTTCGAAAAATTTCGCGGAAATTTATTTTGCCAGAGGAAGTAAAAACTATGAGGAATTTTGTGAGAAATTTCGCGAAAAATTCTAGAATCTTTTGCTTTATTCTACGAACGGATTGCGAGAAAATGCGAAATTTTCCCAAAACTATTTTCCCATTTCGCATAAGACCTTTCTTTCCATGCAAAGATGGCATTACCCGTTTGCATTTTACAACGGTAATGTATATATCATTAAAAAACTGATTATTTTCGATTGTGTGTTTCTTTACAAAAATGACTTGCGTATTTCTACAACAAAAATGAATAAATTTATTATCAGCATAAAAAGCTTTGAAATTTTTTTTAAAAACATTTTGATGAGATAAATGTTTCAAGGTATCGTTGAGGATCGGATAATTCCATCTTTGCTTGAGAGGTCACTTAAAATTATGCTTACAGCCTCTTCAAGCTTCCAATGAGGAAAATTAAGCAAAACTAAAATGTAGGAAGAGTTCTAGTATAAAATTCTCGTTATATGAATAAAACTTTGCAAATTTGTAATATTTATCATTCATTTTTTTCTTTTTTTTTGGCCACTTACTAAACTTCTAAAGCGAAATATTTTTGAGTTAAATATTGTTTATGTTTGGAAGTTTAGCCACATTTAAAGAAGGAATTATTAATAAAAATGTTCGCACATGACCCATGGGAAGGTTATGAATTATCAAAATTTCAAAAATAGCCTACAAAAAAGTTTATTTATGTAAGATTTTGAAAATCCAAGAAAAAACATTATTTTATCAGCGAACTATTTTTTTTATTGTTTTATAATGTACAAAGAGAAGATGTTCACAGATAGAGCCACAATTAAACGTTAAAATAGATTATAGGCGCAAAGTGCCATTAAATAGCCTAGTATTGATAAAATCGCTTACCACCGTATGATTTCCTAAATATTTCAAGCTTACCAACTATTCCTGAAACTGCTTCAGTATGAATAGGATGAAGAGAGAAGAGAAGGGAAATCAAACTAGACGTTTCCTGATTTAAAAAAGAATTATTTTTCATATATAGGGTTACCCACAAAGAATGAGACTGTAAAGACGACCTAAAACTCTTAAAGTTGACAATCTCAGGGTTAAATTAAGCTTTCTGCTTTGAATTCAGTCTTTCAATGTCCTATTTTTTGACTTGGCAAAGTTATAAATAAGTTTACAGGGAATAATATGAAACAGACAATATGAATCCTTTACAATCGTCTCTGAGGTCTCATTCTTTGTAGGTAACCCTGTATATTAATGTTTTTATTTTATATTTAGCTAATGACTGCACATAAGAACACAACTTTAACTCGACAAATTTAAATATTAATATGTGAGAACATTTTTTTTTTATTTCATGTCATTAAAAAAAGAGTAGCCTGAACTAAAACAATTACTGAAACATTTTTTATCAATAACTTGTTAAAGGGCCCGGCGTTTCTCGTGGAACAAAAAAAAATGTTGAAAAAAACATTTCGATTTTTTTTAGCCTGTAACACCCCCGGCCCCTATAGGCAACCATATTTATATATATTTATATATATAGTAATGTATTGTTTTATAATATAGATAATCTACAGTCTAATAGAAATTGTGTCTACAATCCATTAAATAGTTTCAAAGTCCAGAACTGTCATCTGTCTAAATTTTTTTAAAGCCATCAAACTGTTGGACTTTCAAATTTTATTTTTTTCAAAATACTTTTACTTTAAGTTCTTTTTCAGGTTAAATGCACTTAACATAATGTTTCTAATGATAAAAAGAAATCCTATTAAGATGATCAGGTACAATAGGTGACAGCAGAAACTATTGACCAATCACTATTATTTACTGCTTTGTCTGGCACATAAAATTGAATTGACACTTGTGACGTAGATATAGCTGTACTGAGAGTGTTTTTCTTCAGAACAACTTTTCACTGTCAAGTTCACTCCATATCTTCTTGATGTTAAGCTTCAGGAAGTTGAGGTTTGTGATCTCCTCCTCGTCTAACCTCTGCTTGATGATTGCAAAGATGTATTCTAATGGCACAATGGGACAGTGACATGGCGACACTATTAAAATGATTGAGTCCATCCTTAGGCGCCTGGTAGCTGTCATCACCAAGGGAGTACAAGTATCCAAAGAAGACTTTCAGAACAAAGTTTGATTTCGATGAAACTTGAACCAAAGTAGTTCACATACATAATCTTATTCCAATAAACTGTTTTAATTATCGTAATTATTATAATTATTATAATTATTATAATTATTATAATTATTGTAATTATTGTAATTACCGTGGTTCAGCTTTTATAAGAATATATTCAAAAGTCCTGAACAATGTCTGCTCACCTTGAATATCTATTTGTAAATCCCAATTATAGTTTTAAACATGATTTAGGTTCGTTTTAGAAGTACTTTATTCATAACGAGACCAATCATAATATTATTCAAATTGCAATTTTTATAAACGTTTCAATTAGTGTAGTTTCTTCATGGGTAAAACAATAATAATATCTTAATATCAATTTAAATTAACAAGGTTATAAAATATGGTTAGTTACTCTCGATGCGCTCCATTGTACGGAAAATGACGTCTCCTAAGATGGATAGATAAATACCCAATATCAAGGATTTAATGCAAGGAAAGTTATTTCAGAAGTGTACGCATATTTTGTACTGCAGTGTACTGTCTCTGGGCGGTAATGTAAACACAAGACGGATATCGAAGCCTGAAATGGGATCCATCTTTCACATAAATAATCAATGAAATATTCTGGTCATAGGAAACTATTATGTGAATTATCAAAATTATCAAAATTCAATGCTTTTAACCTCCTAGGATACTAAAGTAACACTGAGGCATCTTTTCTTGTTTACAAATTCCGCCCAGAGAGAACTGGTTTTAATATGTATACTGCAATTAATTTTCCTTGCATTACATTCTTGCCCAATATGATGTCACTAATTATAAAGGCAAGTGACGTCATATTAGGTATTTATCTATCTATCCTAGGATACGACATTTTCCGTTCATTTTCCGCATCGAGAGTAGCTATCCTTATTATACAACCTTGCTTTCATGAAGTTCCTCCAATCTTCGGTGAGGTTTCTTCTCGAATTTTATTTGTTTACTTGTTTTTTCTATTTTTAAATTTAAAAAAAGGATATTTGGACATGAATATTTTGTTCCAATAATAACTATAACTATATAACTAACTATAACTATAACTATAGCGGCAGGTTGTGTACACAAAAATATATTGCAGGTGCAAGTAACTTTATATTTTTTCAATGTGACATATTTTTGCATAAGATTCATAATATTTTTTGCAGTTCATAGCCTTTGATAATTTTAGTAATTAAATATTTTTTAGCAAAAGACTTGAGTATAACCAGTCTAACCTAAATCAATCAATCAATCAATCTCAGTCGTCTTAGTTAGAATATCCACCAGCCAATTATGGCTCAAATGCTTAAATTTTGTTTTCCCCGATTTTGTTGTTGGTTTCGCGCTAAAAACTAGAGTTTGTCAAAGAAATAAAAAGTTTTTAAATCAAATTCTCCTTATTGTACCATTTTATGTATAGGTGCATTCGGTACATAGAGCTTTTATAAAAAAAAAACATATCAAACTTGAATAATTTTTACCTGTTGAAATTAAAACATCGTCTTTTTAAGATCAACTACCTAATTTTCTTGGACGCGAAGTTTTTAAAACACGACGTAGAACCGTTAAAAACGGTTCTATTCGTTTTATCTTTATCCTACTACACACACTTACCTTGTTAAGCTGTATCCTTTTAATTAGAATAAAGTAGAGGAAAGAGGAAACAAAGGAATGCAGAAGAATGTTGATCACGTGATACCAAACAGGACTAAACCAAACCAAATAATTTCATATTTATTTCTTGGTTCAAAATGGCAAAACAAGATTTATTGTTAGTTTAAAGAAACTAAAGACTTCGATTAACTACGGTGCCCATTAAAATTATGTCAAATCAAAGATGAATGACATCGTTTTTTTCTTATTTTTCTAGCTTAAAATTATTTATTTTAATCTGCTGCTTCTCTCTATAGTGACTTAAGGATTTAACCAACCTAAAAGGTCATGTAATAAACATCTTCTTCATTTTATGACTTTAATGTTGTTGGAAAGTTTAAATTTTACGGTTAAATATCAAATTTTCTTACTAATGGCTCTTGTAAAATCTTCTGTAACAAAACAAAAATATAAAAATTATAATATTTGCTTTAGTTTCCTTAGACCAAAAATGGTAGCAGTTAGTCTGAAGGTAGCGGTGGTGAGTGGGCGGAAGGATTTATGAGATCTTAACAATTATTTTTTTTCTTTTCTTAATGATCAACCTTATACAAGGTCAGCGCTTTTTTGTTGAGTATCGGTAATCTTAACGCTTGATCTCGAAATCCCATGTGGGGGCTTTAAAATTTGTTAAATTTGAAGATCTATTATGCTTGAAGGGCCCTTTATTAAAGTTATCCTAGCAGGGTATGACCACCACAGGATATCAAAGAATGATTAAATTAACTAGTAATTAAATCCACGATCCTAAAATTCAAAATAAATAAGTTCTAACATCTATCATCTTTAAAGGACTTGAGTCTTTGTAGCAAAATTAAATTTTCAAATCCCAATATCTTTGTAACCTAATGGTGTAAACCTGTGTTATTTCAAACTTGCAAAGATAAAGGGATTAAAAACTCAACGTTTGTGGCAAAGACTCAATTCCTTTATTAGATTTTGACTTAGTTGCATCAAGACCTTTTAAAGGGACTGTATAAGCGTAATTTCTGGTGACCTTTCATGTTAAGATGGCAATGCCCGGTTAACAATGGTATTCTGAACCTTTTTTTGGCATCTTTTTCAATCCTCCCTGGCACCCAAACTATGAAAGTTATAGGTTTAATTTTTATTTCAATCAGCTGGCCTTACAAAAATTGGGATATGCACTTGCATTTCAACCCTATACATATTCTCTAAGGCCTTAAGGAAGACCANGCCAGCCTTTATAGGGTTTACAGCTTAGTCTGATCAAGTATGATTAGACATTAATATCTTTAATTGATAATTAATAAAATTTATAATTTTCCAATTGTGGTTTCTACAACAGGGAAACATATAAAAATAAACACTTTTAAACCTAGAAAAAATGACAATATCTTCTACAATATTGATAAGATAAAGGTTTCAAGAGAACTGCGGCATTGCCATCTTTGCATGAAGGGTATAAACTTAGAATTACGCTTGAACAGGGAAAAGTCTTCGTTCTATGTCAATGTGGATTCAAAATTTCAAGTAAAATTCAAAATGTTAAAATTGCAATCTTTCCTTCAAGTTTTAAATAATTATAATTGCATCTCCCTTGAATCCTGTAGATTATCCCCCCAGTAATCGGACTGTAGAAGGTTTATAAAACCTGAAAATAAATATTTATAAATTCTCATTTAAAGGAATTGTTCACCTTTATTAAAATAATATCCTAACTTTTTCAAATCAAAATGTTAAAAAAAAATCTAAACTCGAAAACGTCCCTGAATAGCGTAATTATCGAACCTTTAATCAAAAGTTTTTAAAAATCTAGTTTTCTTGTAAATTTTGTAGATTTTATCTATGTTTAATCGTATATCTTAAATGAAAATTAGATTAGCATAACGATTATAGTATCCCTTCTTTAAGCTAAAGTAATCCAATGAATAAAATGTCAAAATCTTCGAAATTTAAATGAACCCCAGTTTTTTACGATAAAATTGCTCATTTAGACAAAAAAGGTCAATGCTTCAGGTATCTTTGAGTGATTACGTTTCTAATTCCAAAAAACGTAAACAGTTCCTTTAAATTATTCAAAAATCTAACCTGATGAGCCGGTTACGTCAGGGTTCTTTACAATTGCTGGTATATCATCATGGACAAATTCTCCTTTAATATATAACTAGCTGTAGGGCCCGGCGTTGTCCGTGGAAAGAAAAGAAATTAAAAAAAACTAAATGAGTGTCCACAAAAATTTTCAGCCCACTCGGTCCGGCCGTTTGGCCGGCTATACGCAACATATATAAATATACGAATGTCTTGTTTTATTATATAGATAATAAAAAAATATATAAATAATAATAAAAGACGTTATAATGCTTAAAATTTGGGTTTTCCATGTAAATGTTTGTTTGCTTGTTTGTATCCAATAAAGAAATCGAGTGTTTGCCACAAACTCGAATTTTCTAATCTCCATACCTTTGCAACCTGAGTCCAAAACTAAAGAACGAAAAGTTTTGACTTAAATTTTAAGTTCATGATTAAATGCCACTTCTGACTTAATTTAAACCTGAACCTTAACCGTGAGGTTAAATATTTAACCCTGTGGTTAAATATTTAACTCGCCGAAATCGACAAGTTAAAATTTAAACACAGGTTAAAATCTTGAAATCCCGCATTTTCCCTATTTGTCTATTATTCAATCATCATACAGCTGAGAAAGCGGCATTCAACTTTACGATATATCTAAAAGTGAAAACCTTGTTAAAGAAATTTCACGTTTTAGATAAATTAATTTTTGCATGTAAACCCAAAAAACGGTTGTAACTCGAAATATGTTTTTTTTCAGTTACGCAATAACAGCTGATTAGCGATGGTTATGTAATATTCTCCGTAAATCCTTTTCTCTGATTGGTTCAGATTTTCCCGGGAAATTCAAATTTTAAATTGAGAAAGTTTAATATTTAAGTAGCTATTCATTATTTTACAGAACTTTTAACCTCGAACTTAAAATTCGCGCATTCTTTAGTTTTAGACTCAGATGGAATAGAATATAAACCCTTGATATTTAAAACTTAGGTATTTAATTCATAGTTTGAAACATCTAACGTCAACGACATTGGATTGCAAAGATATAGGAATTATAAAATCAGAGTTTGTGGCAATTCCTTTGTTTAGGCAACTCACGTGGTCAAATTTGAAAACTTTTGCATAAAAATGTCGAAATTTTGTTTTTTTGAAAATGCACCAATTTCAACATAAGATCAAAAGATATGCTTTATTGCAGAATGATGAAAAAAATTCGATTTTAATAGTGTAAGGCTAAAATTGTTACTGAAAAAGGGGGGTACAAAGCAACCTTAAACCCTTAAATAATAATAATAATAATAATAATAATAATAATAATAATAATAATAATAATACTATTAAGGTATACAAGAACAGGAACTAGAGAAAGAATAAAAATTCTTTTTTCTCCAAGGATTTTCAGTTCCACCATTTTTCTTAAAGATTTATTGAAATAAAAGAAAAAGATAAACAAATAGAAAAAGCATTTACAAATTTATCCAAGATAGGTGGATATTTTTAAAAATAGAATTAACCAAAATTATTCATTTTTTTGATCTTTATTAAAACTTTTAAATCTAACCTTTTTTAAATACAAATAAAATATAATTTTACAATTTAGGATCTGAACAAAGTCTATTTCAGACTCAGTGCTAAAATCCAGCAAAAATCAATCTTCTCTGTGAAATGTTTAAGAAAGAATGAATTTAACATTTTTTTAGTTATTTTCTAAAATTACCAAAAACAATATATAGACAGTTACACTGTAACATATCACGGGGCGCCGTAGTACACTTGAATTTCCGAGCCGGGTCAACCTTTCCGGTCCATGTTTGTACTATATCCCCCCGGACATTGGGTAAATACAGCAGACACTCAATAGGACTAGCCGGTGCAACAAGGTTGACGCGGTCAGACTTTAGGTTGAATTTACTTTTACTAAAGGGTCAGGGGTGCGTGATATCTGTGAAAACGGATTGAATTTCAGTTTGTTTTCATAAGGTGTTTCTAAAAAAATATGGACACTATCAGTTACAAGTTGTGCATCAAAAATGTTCTTAAAAACTGAATTTTCCAGTTTAATAGTAAACCTTCAATAAAACGTTAACGTACAGTGATAAGCAGATAACTTTGAAATATAACGACAACTTTTAGAATCAAGTTATAATATTAAAATCAACATGATTCGCAGCATTGCAAAAACATTAAATACACTTAAGTATTGCTATAATGTCGTCATCCTATTCCATTGTTTTCTTACTTTTACTGTAAAGTGAAAATGCAAAAAATTGACAGAACTTTTGTCTTGGTGGAATCGAAAAGATTCAGAATTTCATCTTTTCGATAAGTTCTATCAGAGCATTCGCTGTGTGGAACACAATGATAGGTTTTTTCTAATGAAAGTGTGCAAACCCTTTGTTTTGTTTAATTCCACCGTGTGTATTGTGTAATATTTAAATGAATAAATCCATAAAAGTATTTTCAAATATTTTCAAGTTTGACATGAAAGTTAAAATGCCAAATTGTCAAGGGTACTAAATAATCTGTTTGAAGACTCTAATTAGCTCATTAAAATCTCGAGTACACTTCCAAACTGCTATTTTCAACTTAGATTACAAATTTTGTTTAAAATGTTAAATTTGTGATTAAATAATGTAGATTAAAGGAATTTAAAGGATAAGAAAACAATTTTATAAAGTTAAAGGGAGTGTTCGCAAAAAATAAAGGGGGTGTAGGTTGATGACGGATTGAATTTGATGTCAATATCTACTAATTTTACTTTTATTTGCTGCGTCTATACGGAGAAAAAGGTAGAAAACGTTTTTAACAATTTTCTCCGACATCGACTTTTACTCCCTTTTTTCCGCGAACACTCCCTTTAGGGATTCTTTAAAGATATAAATAAAGTGTACAGTCTCTTTAAATAAAGTGTACAGTCTCTTTAAATTGCATCGACAGTTGATTCATTGAAATAAAAATTGGATATTTTTTTAAAAACATGTTTCTAAACTTTCAAAATTTATTTGCAAAGTTTTCCCTTGTATTAGGTTACATTAATGATTATAACTTTTTGAAACATTTTTAATTAAAAGTAAGTTTTACGACAAATTGAAGCAAACTCAAGTCTAGTCCATTCTATTCAATGACCCTACATTAATTACGATATTTTCCCCTCCGTATCACTTAATCTGAATATCCAATGCGGACACTTTTAATTTCCTGCTGAATCCACTTTTTTCTCTATTTTCGGATATCCATACCAGATTCAAACCAATTAGAGCTCTCTCATTAAATGGCGCGCAAAATTTCAAACTTCAAGGCTCCTGATTGGCTGTTCGGGATTCTACATACATGATACGCCACTTCATTGGTCGAATATTATACACTTTTCTGGATTCAAACTAAAGATTAAATACATTTTGAGATTAATAAAAAAAGGAGATCAAGCATTGATTTTAGTATCCAGAATTCTAAAGTTTTTAGCTCTGAACATTTTAGTAATACATCCCTTTTAACAAGAAAAAATCTAAATCCTTGGTGAACTTTTATGCTTAAAAGTAAATAGAAGATTATCACTTTTATCACTGTAAGGTACATAGAAATACTGTACTGTATTACACAAATACTGTGCTGTACATAAAATTACTGTTCTGTAAATAAAAATACTGTACTGTACATACAAATACTATACTGTACATACAAATACTATACTGTACATACAAATACTGTACTGTAATGAAAATACTGTGTATAAAAATACTGCACTGTGTATAAAAATACTGTACTGTACATACAAATACTATACTGTAATAAAAATACTGTATGGTAAAAAAAATACTGCACTGTACATAAAAATACTATACTGTACATACAAATACTGTACTGTACATAAAATTACTGTACTGTATATAAAAATACTGTATGGTAAATAAAAATGAAAATAAGAATAAAATATCATCCATTCCAAATTGAACCCCGAAATGAAAATATATGCAAAAAAACTGACCAAAGACGAACGTATTATTAGAATAATTCTTGATTCGTTTTTCCTTTTTTCTCTCAGGATAAAAGCAAACTTAAACTTTAAAACTTTTTTTTTTAAATCTGATTTTTTAAGAAAGTTTTGTGTCAAGTCTGTCTCCTGGGAAAAAGTAGCTCTTGCATTTTAGATTCATGGAAAGATTTTTTCTTTTTCGACCGAACCATGTTTTCAGGGAACTTTCGTTAATGAACAATCTCAAAAAACCCAATTGTAAACGGAAATATTTAAACAACATGGCGCACCTCCAAATAAGTTAGGGAAATGTCATCACAACACCAAGCTTAAAAAAATAAAGTTTAAATGATTTTTTCAATTATTGTTTATATATTGTTTTCATTCTGTTATGCCTTTGTTGATCAAATATAAAGTTGAAAAACACAAGAAATACTTTTCTTGATTGTAAGACTGTACTGATTTATGCTTATAATATGTAGGTAACCAAGTTATAGTCTAAAACCCTTGAAATTGTTAAAAAAGACAAAAATACGATGTTTTTTGGTTGAAAGATACAAGTTTAAGATATTATATAAATACAAAATTATAAATTACGACATTGACAGAATATTATCAAATATTTATTCACTAAACTTCGCAACTTATTTTTCTCCTGTAAATTCTACAGTACACTGTGTACAGGAGAAAACCCGGTTTCTTGTAAAAATCCGTGAAAAATCTGTGTTGTTATTGTCCCAGAACTAGATCCAGATATCAGCTGTAAGATGGAGGGGTGCAGACCAGGGGGATTTATTTTCAACAATTTAATAATAAATATTATCTTTTACAATTTTTGATTTTTTTGACAATTAGATTTTGGAGAAATAATTGTGTGTTAAGTATTGGATATATATATCCCTGTATTGGAGGATGGGATGAATGGATACCGTCCTCCGGTTCTTCTTAATCTTACATCCAAACCAAACTAAACCATCACCCTTTCAAATTGTTCACCCACCCCTTTTCCCTAAACGGGGGGAGGGAGAAGTGCATATTTAAGGCAAATCTAAATAAACATTGAAGGATTATTGTTGCTTATGCCTAGTTTGCCAAGGGCACCTGTAAAAATAAAAATTAAACTCGTAAATTAAATATTCTTTTCTTACATTTTACAAATCGAAAATAAGAATTAAAAATCACTTTTATTTTTTTTTGTTTCCCTGAAAAGAAATGCGCAATTCACTTTTAAAGAACCCGAAATTAAAAATAATCAGTATTCAAAATCAAAAACATTGATATCGAATTTACCAGGGGTGCACGAGGTGGGGCAGCCCCCCTTCGCGTGTCCCCCCCCCCATGGGGGTGCTCTTTTAATATTACATTTCCCTTCCTCAGGCAATCTACATTCTACATTGCATTGCATTGCACTCAACCAAACTAAAAGATTAAGAAAAGAAATAAAATATATTCTGATTCACAACAATACCCTCCAAACTTTTGTCTGATCAAATATTGCATTAAAGGAAATGAGTCTTTGTCACAAATTCAGTTTTTGTAAAATTTATATCTTTACAACCTTATGATGTACACCTTTAATATTTCAAACTTACATTATTTGATCTAATAGCATTCATAGTTTGAAATATTAAAGGTCTACGACATTGGGTTGCAACGATATTGAAATTAGAATATCAGAGTTTGTGGCAAAAACTCAATTCCTTTNATGATCTTGTAATTTACATAAATTAAATAAGAAAAGGATATTATTATGAATCGGGCATTGTCATCCTTGTATGGGCAGGGTCACTTGAAATTACGCTTATACAGTCGGCCATATGACTGATTCTTTATGACCCCGTTTTATATAAAGAAAAACTGTTGATATTTAATTGTATTATTATTACGTTGTAGATATTTAACAATAAACAATATTTGAATTTTGTTCATATATTTACAAATTCAAATATTTGATTTAACACAAGGATGTAAGGCAAGGAAAGTTATTTCAGAAGTGTACACATCTTTTGTACTGCAGTGTACTGTCTCTGGGCGCTAATGTAAACACAAGACG
>NW_019398307.1:0-16826 GCF_000591075.1 Eurytemora carolleeae
ATAATAAAATTTCTACAATAACTCTTATTGGTTTTCTTGTTCCTGTGATACTGATTTTCGCCATTCTTTCTTTCTTTTCATTCTGCAGGGGGGGGCGCCCCCCCTCTCAGGTGCTAGGGGAGGGCGCGCCTCTGACAAAGTGGCTGTACAACGTCACTGTAATGTAATATTCTAGGTTTTTAAATATAGTATAGGGGCTTTTCTGAATTTATTGTTACTCATTCATAAAAAAATTATTTTTTAAATTTATTAAAATGTTTGTGTGACTTTGCTACTCAATTTTTTTTAATATTCTATATGCTCTTGAGTGTTAAAGTGCAGTAAAGTGGTTGTGTGACTATATTGTTACTCAATGCTCTAATATTTTAGGTGCTCTTGGAAATAAAAGAGCAGTAAAGTGGTTGTGTGATTATATTGCAACTCAATGCTCTCATATCTTAGATGCTCTTGAGTGTAAAAGAGCAGTAAAGTGGTTGTGTAACAATATTGTTACTTAATGCTCTTATTCTTGAATTTAAAAGATCAGTGAAATGGTTATGTGCCTATATTGTTACTCATACTCAATGCTCTTATATTTTAGATGATCTTGAATGTAACAGAGCAGTGAAAAGGTTGTTTGCCTATATTATTACTCATACTCAATGCTCTTATATTTTAGATGCTCTTGAATGTAACAGAGCAGTGAAAAGGTTGTTTGCCTATATTATTACTCATACTCAATGCTTTTATATTTTAGATGATCTTGAATGTAAAAGAGGAGTGAAAAGGTTGTTTGCTTATATTATTACTCATACTCAATGCTCTTATATTTTAGATGCTCTTGAATGTAAAAGAGCAGTGAAGTGGTTGTGTGACTATATTGTTACACAATGCTCCAGACCTCCCCAAGCCCATAGCAAGGATCTACACAGTAGTATAGTAGCAGCATTCCAGGTACCTAGTAGCAGCATTCCAGGTACCTAGTAGCAGCATTCCAGGTACCTAGTAGCAGAAATTAAAACATGTTCCACAAAAATGCTATAACTGGGCAAGGGAAAATCTCTTAATTGTGGAAAAATTCCACTTAATCCACTTAGAACTATGGGTATCCTTTGCTATTTAGAACTATGGGTATCCTTTGCTTTGATTCTTCTTTTTCACCCGAAAACTTGTAAATATTTCCCCGGTAATATTTTTTACTCAGTTCAGCGATTAAAACCTTTTTAAAATTTTTTGTTTAATTTTCCAAAAAAGTGTGAAAAATTGAGTTTTGAAAATGGGGGAGAGGCGGGGTTGAGTTTTACAGAAAAAAACATCCCCGGGTTGAGATAGATCATCAAATTAAAGCCTGATATTTAGGTGTGCGCGACCTGGCTTGTCCATCATCCTTACCTACTAGGAGATAAAGAGTGTTTGGCTTCTGTGGTAGAGGTTGCTGAACTTGGAATATCAGGTAAGAGGTTATAAGAGAGGCCATGCAGAGGTCATACAGAGGTCATGCAGAGGTCATACAGAGGTCATGCAGAGGTCATGCAGAGGTTATGCAGAGATCATGCAGAGGTCATGCAGAGGCAGAGGTCATGCAGAGGTCATGTAGAGGTCATGCAGAGGTCATGTAGAGGTCATGCAGAGGTCATGCAGAGGTCATGCAGAGGTCATGCGGAGGTCATGCAGAGCTCACGTAGAGGTCATGTAGAGATCATGTAGAGGTCAGTAGAGGTCTTGAAGAGGTTAAGTAGAGGTCTTGTAGAAGTCTTGCTGAGGTTTCAGAGGACTTGCAGATGTCATGTTGAGGTCAAACAAGGGTCACTGTACAAGGAGTACCAGATAGGAGGTCAAGTAGCAGAAGCTGAACTAGAAATATCAGTAATAAGGTTAAATAGGAGCATTAAAGGTATTGTAGAGGTCACTGAACTATGAAACAACTTGAAGTAGTTGCACTAAGCCGACTAATTGTTGAACCACTTCTTTTGCCCTAATCGGTTTACGCCCAAGACAAGTGTTTCTACTAAGTCTACTGAGTTCCATTGCATCTCGCTAATAAATAAAATTTGTTCCCTAATAACTTTTCTCCTACTTTCCTGACCCAATTCAGCAATTTATTTAATAACTTCCGGTAGAGATGGACATGGTTTTTTTGAACAAACTAAATTTTTGAGAACGAACGAAATTTTCAGGAAAAGGGTGTGGTTCAGAAAAAACGACGAACAATGGACGAATAAAATGGATCGCTCAGAAAAATGTAAAAATTATTATTTTTTAAAAACGAATGAAAAAAAAACAAGCGCATGATATTTTGAACAAATTAAAAAAACTATCGTTTTTTACTATACAAACGCTTTTATTGAACAAAGATTTTACTGAACAATTGTTCAGTGAGAAAACAAACGAAATAGATGGAAAATGAACGAAATAGATTGAAAATGAACGATAATTTTGGGAAATTAAAATTTTTTTTTGAACAATTGAAAAAAACCCGAAAAACGATATGAAAATTGTCGAACATGTCCATCTCTAACTCCCTGACTTATTTTTTACTTGCGCATAAATCAGTCTTTGAATCCGTATAGGAATTAATTTAAACAAAAAAAATTAAGGTTCTAAGTCTCACCAGAAGAGCAGTAACCCTCCAGTAGTGAAGGAGGAGAAGGCCTTGAACCCGGTCTCAAAGAGGGTAAAGGATGCAGCAGAAAACTTCCTCTCTGTTGTAATGGAGCAGGTAAGCCTGGAGTAACGATTAATCAATCATTAAAATGAGTTAAATTCAGATTTCAAAGATTTAAAGTTAATTTTTTACTTTTCTACATCTAACTTAATTGAACCTGTTTCAGGTTGGATATTTTCCAAGTTTATCTGGATCTGAGTCCTTGAGCTCTCTTCTGGACGAGTCTACCCTCCTACTGCAGTCCAGTTCATGGGGTGGAGAGCAGGTTACCAACCAGACTGCGGTCCAGGCATTTAGATACTTCGTCATAGACCAAACAGTCGTGCTGGGGGTTCTAGAGGAGTCTCTGGGAAACAGTCAGGATCCACAGCCAACTGTTACAGCCATTATTAGATGTCCTAGTAACAAGGCTGTCTGGACACTGCAATTGCGCCATTTGCCGCGTCACAAATCGGGTCAGGTTCAGAGAACAGCTAATCCGGGAAGACCACTGGCGATGTCTGAAAAGGGGACAAGGAAGGATTTTAAACCTTGCTTCTTTCCTGACTCAATAGACAGAATCCCCCTTTGTGCCGCGGACAGGTAATATCTTAAAAATGTGTGTTTTTATTCCTTTGTTTTATGTATAAATATTTAGGTCTATTCCTGCAGTAGAGAGTATAGCTGGAGATGAGAATACTGCCCAAGAGTTGGACAGGTTATCTAGGCTCATGGAGCAGCAGTCCATTTTAGAGAAGGAGCTCACCCACAGGATAGAAGAAGAGGATAGCTACAGTGTCGAGTTTGAGAGTACTCCACCAGAGCCAACATCAGAGTTCCAAACCGCTCGTCTTATCCTCTCTCATCTAGGGTTTCTCTCCATCCCAGCCCTGCGAGGTGCACTAGACTCCCCTATTCCTCGTTTAGTATCGCTGGAGAATGACACCCCACAGTTCTCAATGGACCTGGAGAACCTGGATAAATTAAGTCCCCGAACCTTCGACACAATGTATGCTTACTATGTCCGGTCCGGACAATCTCAAAGCGAAGACATTTTGTCAAATAGTTCGGCTGGGGATTTGAATCCTCTTTATCTAGAGATGTTGGCAGCTATAGGTTGGCCGGCAAGTGTAGCCTCTCATCCAGGTTGGACTGGAGACATGGGAACTAGTTGGTGCATTCTGGAGGAACCAGCGCCTTTAGACCAGGGACCAGGCCCAGTCAGGTTCGATGGATCACGAGGTCTACTCTACTGGGCAGATGTATCATCAGAACTAGCTCTTCTTGTTCCGTCAGGGTCTCCTGTAGATTCCCGTCCTTGCTCTGCTCAAGGTTCATCCTTCATTGCTCAAGATAATATCTCCACACACAGTTCCACCTCCTCTTATGGTAAAAGTGAACGAGATGAGGGAGATGCATCTCTATCCTTAGACCTGGAGAGGGATGGGTTTAGTCGGAGAAAGGTTGGCAGAGCTCAGAATGTCCCTGAGTTGAGAAACCTAACTAGTAGCGATCACAAGGTTGCTGTGGTCTGGGTGGAGAGTTTAGAGGATGCTCTTCTGTTCCCAGGATCAGAACTTGGAGTCTTCTGTCTTGTTATATTCGTTCATCCGCTCAGTACAGGACTTCTTAGGATCAAGCTAGCAGGGCAGGGAGGCAGGTAGGGATATTGACTTAAAAGTAAAAATTTTACTAAACCCTTAACTAGTGTTTCCTATGATTTTGTTTTTTCTGTTTTGATTGATTGATTGATGGGTTAAAAAAAATCAGAAATAAAAATATTTTAAAGCAAGATTTTTTCTCGACCAGCATCGGCTTAAGTTATGTGATTCCCTATAAAAAAAATTTATCCTGATCGGTTCAATCGTTTTCACTTTTATTGAATTCAAAACATATTTGTTTAGGATGAGTACGGCTATACCTTTGGTGGATGGAATGGTTGTTTCAAGGCGCGCTCTTGGTTCTCTTATTCGTCAAACTGCAATGAATATGTGCAGAAGGCGTAGGCTGGACCAGGACTCATATCAACCACCACATGTCAGGTCAGTAGATTTAAAGTAAGGGATGGTTCAAATATTAGAATAACGTAGGGGCTACCGATTACTGAACTAAATACTCTGATTTTTGCTAAATTATTTTACTTCATTAAAGAAAATTATCATTCTTCATAAATTTTTATTCAAAATATCACTCTGTTTTTTTAGGTATTAAATTAAAATGAAAAAACCTTTGTATTAAATTTGTAGTTTTCTTTAGTTTTCTACTTTAATAGCCCATTAAACCCCGTAATTTAATAATTTTTGGTTAGGGGAAGATTGGTTTTTAAAAGAAAGTACAGTAATATGTTTAAAGACGGGGATCTTTTACAATTGTGAGACGACTTGACTTGAGATTTTTAAAATAATTTGCGGCATTCCTATGAGCCATCCTAATTATTATTCTTTTAAATAACATTCCAAAATAACCCAAGTCACCCAAGTCTTGCCATTTCCAAAATGTGGTCTGCCCTTGGTTGTTAAAAGTCACCGGATATATGAGTGATTTCGTTAAGATTTCTATTTATTAAACAAAACCAAAAGTGTCTGATTCTGAACGAAATCATTCATATCATTGGAAATTTTGAATGTACATAAGGACAGACACATTTTGAAAATGGGAGGATCACCTTATGAATCATACTTTTTAAGATTAGGTTAACATGCTGTAAGTGTTTTTTTTTCTCCAAAATTCAAGGACGATTTTTGAGTGTCTTTCAATTGTTAAGAAATTTCGCTATCTTGATAAAATAACGTGTTCTGTATTTTTGTTTATGTTGACATGGTGTTTGTTATATTTATTTATTTATTTATTTATTTATTTATTTATTTGAATAATTGGTTTAGACGGAATTATGTTTAAAGCTGTAGCAGTGGCAGGTTATCATAAATGTAAGAAAAGCATAAAGTTCACATAATTGTTTTAGAAGTCTCACTCTTTATAGTACACCCTGTATCACTAGAAGGATTATGGAGTCAACCTGTTCTGTTTGTTTATTGTATTGTAGGTTATACAAGAATGCTGTTTACTCAGTATTATTCTATTTTAAGAGGCCGTTTTTTTTATTTTTTATTTGTTCAAGAAAATATAAAAAAATTTTCCCCGATATTGATCCTCCCGCCATTTTCCGAATATTTTATTTATTGTTTTGAAAATGATCTATATATTATTTTCTTTAATTATATGTAATGTTAACCTACTCAATGCAGTATTGTTGAATGTTGAAGCCAAATATTTTCAGGTTTATTGTCACAAAAGTTTATTATATTTACATCGACTTAATTTTATTTTTACATTCCATATTTATTAGTTAGAAGAACCCTGAATCCTGTGATAGAATAGAAAAGAATATAAATAAATGATTTTATGTTAAATCTGAACTGTATTGAAGAAAAATACTGAAATTGTCAGATAGTGATTAAGGGTTTCCACGAAACAGTAGATTCTCTTGCCCAAAAGTTTCGCGTTTTTGCACGAAATGACTTTTTCTGCACGAAATTTCACGACATTTTCGTTACAATGCGAAACCAGATATGCACGAAATTGCGGATGAATACATAATAAAAGTCATAATTTTTGTCTGATATTGCGCATGAATACGAAAAAAAACTAATACTTGTTTCATGTTTCAAAGACATAAAAGTTTAAATATTTGGACAGTATGATGTGAATTAGTATATTGCAGTCTTGCAGACAACATCTGCAGGCTTTCCTCTAGCCAACTTTCACGTAAACAAAGGAGCGCTGTGCTTTCAAAGGTAAATAATGTTAGTTATTAAAATATTTTTTTACAAGAAAAATGACTTCTATGAAAGAAATTTTGTGCTGCTAATTGCCAAGCTTATGGCTGTGCATTTTATAACATTTTTAGCGCAATGCAGGAAGCGCTCTGGAATTTCTAGCCTTATTACACACGCACATTTAAAAGTCAACGCTGTATTGAGCATTTATTGAGCAAATTCTTCTTACAGCATCCAAAGTGGTGGAAAACTGAAAAATAATCACATTAGTTTTATAAAATTATAATTACAAAAAATGAATATTTTCTCCAAAATAAACTTTGTGCATTTGTTTGTAGTTAGACAATCTTCATTTGCTTTCAATTGAACTTTAGTTTCTTAAAGTTTTTTCTTTTTAATAACTTGGATTTAGGGATGTATTTATTCACCTGTATCTGGATTGGGTTCAGCTGTTTCCAGATATCAGAGTCGTAACTCTGCCTGAACAAAGACTAATGTTAATGTGTTCTCAAGTCCCTATCTCTGGGACTAGAAGAGTTTGGGTTCCACATATCATTGTTTAATTCATGGCTTTAAGAGTTTTAAATACCTTTTAATGCTCTGGTTTATCTTGACTCAGGGCAGGTATTCTTGGATAAGCAGGTTGGTGCCCATGGTTTCAAGTGAGGTTTACATTCTAATATTCAACTTCTGCAACATGAAGAATTGAATATTTATTGTTTCTCCGTTCTTGATTATTTATTTGGAGAATCACATTTTCTTTTCTTGATAAAATATCATTCAGGAAGATCTTCTTTTATCCGGTGTTCCTGCAATCAGAACAAGTTTTATTAGATTTTACAATGGCAAGTGCAAGTTTTTGGGAAATTTAACCTGATATTACATACAGTGAGAATTCCAGAAAACTATGTATTAGGAAAGGGACTTTAAGACTTATTTAACTTTAAATAGTCGAATGAACTTAAGAAACAGCAATTGTACATTTTAAATCGACACATTTCAATTTTAATATTTGCGTACTAAGTTACTAGTAAAACTATTTGATTTGAAAAAAACATTAAATACCCTTCCTGTAGCTAGGTTCAATTGGACACATCAATGTTGAATCTTTTTCATATGGCATTTAATCTCTTGTTATAGTTGACTGCGAGGTAGCTTTATTATTTAAGATTTAACAGGACTCGATGCGTAATTTCAAGTGGCCCTCCATTCGAAGATGGCAATGCCTGGGCGTTATGAGCGTTATCTAGGTGTATTTTAGTATTGACAATTTTGATATGTTTTTCTTTTCTCTTTATTTCGTAGTATTATTATGTGAACACATTATTTGTAGTATACAAGTTAGAAGAGTCAATAATCAAACTTCTATAGTCTTGGGAATTCCAAAATGTAACCATATTTGCACTTACAAAATTGACAGAGACATTAATAAATCTTTCAGATTATAATTCCATGTTTTTTGGGACACCCTGTGGCCTGTACCATCTTTTGTCGCTTTTTTGAGAAAAATGTTTGATTAAAATCAATCCCCCAAAAGCTCCAAAACTTCAAAACTAAAGCAGAGACGACTGTACAGAATTGATACTATCTGTTTCCAACTGATTCCCTGTAATCGTAAACTTGTTTCTTTCTTTTCTTAAAGGGACTGTAAAGGAAAAATGAAAGCTAATCCCTTTAGCTCTCGATCACGACCCACGAAAGTTATATCTAATGTTCCTATATCGAGAAATTGATATACAACTTTGTCAAA
Source organism: Eurytemora carolleeae (assembly GCF_000591075.1). Lineage (NCBI taxonomy): Eukaryota > Metazoa > Arthropoda > Copepoda > Calanoida > Temoridae > Eurytemora > Eurytemora carolleeae. Next base: position 8,150 of record NW_019398307.1, read on the forward strand.
TTTATACGAAAATTAATATATTTACAATTTTGTATAAAAGTAGTGGGTTTAAATAGATCAAATTCAGCAAATATGCAACCATATCTGAAAACGATGATATCCCAGAGAAAGCTAATTGTAACTTAAAGGTTTACTCCAATTCTGATTTTATATTTGTTATTTCTATTTTTATTAGATTTTATTCATAATATTATTTATACATCCGTATTACTTGGCCAGAAATTCTACCAATGGCAGTGCAGTAAAGTGGTCACGTGATTTAAGTTTAAGCTTTTCTAAATTATACATTTATGAACTTTCGTATAATTTTAACACAGTTTTATATCAATTTCTCGAGACAGGAACATCAGATCCAACTTTCATGGGTCGCGATCAAGAGCTAAAGTGATTAGCTTTCAGCCTATACCCCCTTTCATTTTACCTTTACAGTCCCTTTAATCATTGAATAACCCCCAAAAAATATTTAAGGCAGAACACTTAATTTATAATTGGAATCATCAAATTAACAGAGTTTCAGGTCGTCTTTACAGTTTCATTCTTTGTGGCTAATCCTGTATTAAGCACTCGTTTGGCCAAAAAAAAAAAAACAAGATCCCCCCCCCCCCATGGATACGCATCTGATAACTTTTATTAGATGTGCAGACTGTGAGATATAAAAACTTAAACTAAAACAATTCATAGATACAAACAAGAATTATAGTAAAGAAGGTTCCTAAGAAACTATTGAAATCAAAGCACAAAATTACAGATATTCATTTTCCATGGAACTTCAGAAAAAGTATTTTTAAAAGTGTAATTTCTTTTATTTAAAATAATTAAAATAATCCCCCACCCTCCTACGCGAAAATCAGGAATGATGTATATATTATAGGGCCAGGGAGTGTTTAAATGTAATATCGCAACCACAACTTGAAATATTGAAATATCTGAAATTTACGATTTTAGACTCAATCCCTGTAAACCCTGGAATTCAAAAAATGGAAAATTTTATTTTGTTTTTTCAAGCATTTATTTTTGTGTGACCCAAATGCCAAATGGTTTAAATACTGTTTATAATTTAAAATTCCAACAACAAATTTTCCAGGGCCCATAGAAAAAGGTTATCGTGAACATAGGGGATAGTGGGAGCGGGAAAAGGCAGGCGGCCATGAGCCACCATATTTCCTCTTCCGGGCCACATATTAGCTTTTTTCCCTTCCGGAATCCATGATCCATCACTATACCCTCTTCCGTACCACCACATTTATCTCTTCTGGGCAAAACTACTTTTTTAAATGGTACATTTAAGGTCTTTAAAGAGAGATTTTCAAAAAAACCAGCTACATCACGCAAAAAAATATATATTTAAATCTTTCTATTTAAGTGTTAATATGAAAAAAATTATTTCTCTTATGTAAATTGCAAACATTTTTTTGCAAATCTAAATTCTGATTTTCATAAAAATGGCTTATTTTTGAGAGCAATATGAATATTATAAATCGCACCCTAAAATACACTTTAGTATTGAAGGTAACCCTTGTGTGAAAATGTGCAATTTATTAAGAGAAAATTGCTAAAAAACGGTTTTTTGAAAAAAATTTAACACGTTTGTAATGATAGTAAATATTGTGATTTTAATAATATTTTCTTATTCTTCAGACTACTCTGCACAATGTTTCTCTGCTCCCGCAATACGAAAAATTACTTAGTTTACCTACTGGTATTAAATGTTAAAACAAACTATCACAATTTTTTATTCATTATGTAGGATTGAAAAAAATGGTTTAAGTTGTGCTTTTTTGTGTGACGCGCCTGAATTTTTAAAATCACACTTTAAAGGCCCTAAATGTATCATTTAAAAAAGTAGTTTTGCCCGGAAGAGTCAAATGTGGTGGCCCGGAAGACGAAATAGTGGTGGCTCATGGCCGCTTGCCTTCCCCCACTCCCAGTGGTCGCGCAACAGGTTGCCATGTTGGGAGGGGTAGAGCCATTTTGTAGATTTGATTAGTGAAATTTATTAGTCGATAAATCTGTACAAATTAAAACTGTAAATAGTAAAAAATAATTTGAAATCCCGGTAAAAGGAATCTTTCAACTTCAGGGGGGGGGGGCTCTTTTTAGGTATCACGAGGTGTTTTTTCATATTCTCCTAAATTTTATTTTGAAAATGTTTTATTTTAAAATGAACTATTTCACTAAATCCAGGTTTATTGTTTAAACTTAGGAATTGTTATATTTTCAGTCCTTTCTTAACTATCATCCGTGAAGGTCGAACTCAAGCACTGCATACACACATTTTTGAAATTTAAATCATTTCTCAAACTTTTCCGTAGACCCCGTAGCATGCAACCCAACTGTTCAGCTTATGTGAATCTACTAATAACGGGAGGCTGTGTAAATCCAAGAAACGGGGTGTACGCACATTTTGAATTTGTAAATCCCCGAATCATTGCATTATTGACTGCCCTAGCAAGCAGACGTTGAAATTTGCCCTGTCCCCACTAGCAGCAAATTATTTTTAAGCCTTTCTCAATCAAGTCAAACATAAGAAAAACCAACAAAGGTTTAATTTATAAATTTTTGTAATTATCCTCATTTAGCAAGCATGCATTTTAGAGTGAATTTATATAAAGACGACATTTGTAGACATATTGATAAATTGATCCTTCATTGAAAACGTTCAACTTCGAATTAAACTTCAGGTAACTAATGATTATGATTAAGTAATTATGAGGGGCCTCGGGGCGTCCTTCCCCTTTTTTAAACCGGGGGGGGGGGGGGGGGGGGGGGGGGGGGGGGGGGCGGGGTGCAATGGGAACACTACATGAGAATGCAAATAACAGGGGGAGGATTAAAATCCTAGAAAAAATTATTAATTACCCCTCCTTCGGTTAGGGTGGCCCATGATATCACACATCATTTCATTAAGGTTGTATTCATTTGTGTAAAGGTTCATTTGTGTAAAAATGCAGAATTTTTTCCCAAACCATTCATTAAATCGCTCGGTCAGGTTCAATAGAGTGAACCAAATCAGCCACTGTTTGGAAAGCCAATGTTCTGATCCTTTATGTTGAAACATTTTTATAGAAAATTACAATTGTTTGAAATAAAAAAATTAAATTTTTTCTCAAAAATAAAGAAAAAATAATAAATAATTATTGTGTAGATATTGAAAATGTAAAAAAAAATGATTCTATAGGGGTATAGGCAATTATATAAATATAATGAAGATGACTTTTTAAATTAAGTTTTAATTGCTAACAACAATTCAAGCTTTTTTGAATTCCAAGTTAATTGTGCCTAACGATTTTCATCGGTGAATATTTGTGTTGATGAAAGGAGATGTTTAAAATGTATATTCTATACACTCTAAGCTTATTTGAAAATGTATCATATATTATGGGTGTGTTTGCGCGCTGCACTGAATCCTAAACTTGTTTACTTCACGACTCTGATCAATGAAATTCATATTCCAACATAGAGAAAGTATAAAAACGGAGAATCTTCTTTAAATTAACAAAAAAAAAGTTTCCAGACAAGTTTTCACTTTTCACTCATGTTTTGAATTCTTACCATTTTTTTAATGCCATTTCACAAAAAAATACACACTAAACAGTACACAGTGCTACCCACAAAGAATGGGACTTTATTGACTCTATTGGGGAGTTGCCATTCTATGTTGCGCGCACATGCCCCGTATAATTCCAAAACAGAGAGGGGGATTGAATTTTCTAGATCCAGAAATTTGTATTTATTTAGGGTTAGGTTTGGTTAAGACACTTTATGGGCAGAGCGCTGCGGCCACGGGTTAGGTTAAGTTATGGCACTTTCTGGGCCGAGCGCTGAGGCTAGGACATGGTAGGGGCCGAGTGCTGTGGCCACATGTCTTACATTTAAGACCCCACCAGCTGCCAGCCTATACGCAGGCATCCCACAGATATCATTTTTCTGGATCTACAAAATTCAATCCCCCTCTCTCTGTTTTGGAATTTTACGGGGCATGCGCGCGCAACATAGAATGGCAAATGCCAGTAAAGTGGAAAGGATTATGATGCTATTAAAACAAAACACCTGTTTCCGTACATGGAATTTTTTGAATCAGTTAGATTCTTTATAATGACGAATCAATACGGATAGTTATATAGTGATCCTATGACGCATCTAATTGAATTTGTCGCCCTGGGGGGTGGGGGGTGGCAGAGGCCCCCGACCTTGATTTAAAGGGATTGTAGAATTTTAAGGAACCTTTCATTTATAGAGTGGCGTGCCCGATTCACAATGTCCCCTTTTATATAAACCTTTCTTGGATGATGGATGAATGAGTTATCCTTATTTTCCTCTGTACAAATTATTAATAGATCATTTGGTATCGTGGTTTCTCTACCAATGTGACTCGTCACACAGAGAAATTGTCAGAATTTAACAAGTTTTGAGATAGAAAACCACGATATCTTCCTTGGTGTTACTCAGATAATTTATTTAGAATATTGTTTTGAATCGGAGTGTCGGTTGTCGGTTGCTCGAGCCTTGGTTGTGAAAGCAATAAATATTCTGCTAACCCTACCCCTTTGAGAAGAACTCCCCCCACTGAATAAACATCTAGTTGCGCCTTTGTATAGTTATATCTTCGATTGTTTTCTCTACAGTCCAAATAATCATGTTTCACTGTTTACATTTATTATGATATTTTTTCAAATAAGAATTATCAATATTTGATTCCACACCTTTTCTTAACATATTTGCCACTCCCATGTACAACTGCCTTCCCCCACACTGTTTGATAAATGACTTTAAAATTTTCCGTTTATAAGTTTTTCCAGTTTCAAAAAGTTGAATTTTATCGTTATTTAGTTTTACACTAGTTAACTATGCTTTTATAGTTAATACACAACCTTTAATTTTTTTTCTATCTGTGAGCATCTTCTCTTTGTACAATAAATAACAATAACAAAAATAGTTCGCGGATTTCATAAAAGTTTTCGTGGATTTTTAAAATTTTGAGACAATTTTTTGTAATTCTGAGCTTCAAACCTTACTGGGGCCACGTTCGTTGAACTTGAGCTTGATCGGTTCAGCCGTTAAACATTTATTGCATGCAAAGAAACAGACAAGCAAAGTATATTTGCAGCTAATAAATAAAATAATTATTAATTATGATTGTTTATAGTCAAGAAGATTACCCGCTTTGAAACCTTTGAAATAAAAATATTTAGTTTTATCATATACACAGTTTACTGTGTTTATTTAAACGAATTCGGTCTTAGAGGGACTGTAAGCCATGCTCCTTGAACCCTTTATCAGATCAATATTGGGAAGGATGCTGTTTAATTCTGAAAATTCACATCTGATTTCCTGGAGTAGAAATGCACCAGCCCAAAGAAACCAAAATTGAAAATAATCACGTTATAAAATGTCAAATATTGATATCTTAAATTCATACTTGGTCATATAAAACTATTAAGGTACCGTTGTGAATCGGGCATTTGCCATCTTAGCATGAAGGGCCACTTGAAATTACGCTTACAGTCCCTTTAATGGAATTTTAGTTTAGATGCAACAAAATTGTTTCATTTTGATTTGTTCATTATCGTTTCACATTTTTAAAGAAGGTTGACCTTGACCTGACCTTAACCCCCCCCCCCGGGCCCTGTCCTTTTCGTGCACAATCTCATGTGCACTTGTGACTGCAGTGTAATACATAGCAAAACTATAAAGATGCACCGATTATAAAGTACAGCTGTCAGATTATATAAAAGTAAGCAATTTAATCTCCTGTTCAACGAAATAACCAACCTTTAATTCCCTTCTTTCTTATTTCCAGGGAGGATAATTACTTATCCTCCCTATTTACAGGGAGGATAATTACTTATCCTCCCTGTGATCCATACAGATTTATCAAATAAATAGTTCTCTAATTATTTAATATTGAACAGGAGATAAAAAAAATATTGTCTTGAAAAAATCATAATTGATAGTTTTATTGATTTCATTATTATTTTATCCCCCACGGTTGGTTATTTCGTTGAACAGGAGATTAAACGATAAATTACTACTTAACCGGGAGTTTTCATGAGGATAAATAAATTGAGGGGAAAACCATTTAGCTTTGGGCCTCCTCGACCTTTTTGGGGATCTAAACCTCCCTCGCTACGCTCGTGAGGTTTAGAACCCCAAAAAGGTCTTGGAGGCCCTCGGCTAAATGGTTTTCCCCTCAATTTAATTATCCTCCCTTAATCTCCCGGTTAAGTAGTAATTAATAGTTATAACATCATTCTCTCGCGGTTAATAATGATTATTAAAGAATGGGATAAAACTACAGATTTACTTATAGCGAAAATTTCCTTCCGGGAAAACTTCACTTCACCGAGAATTTACTTTTCCAGGTGTTTTCTCGACTTTTTAGATGAAATTGAAATATCATCAAAAGTGTAAGTGAGGGATAAAATTTCTCAAAAAAGTCTCGAAAAGACTTGGAAAAGTAAATTCCCGGTAAAGTTGGCAGTTCTCCTTGGTAAAACGTCGCTAATATAGTAAATAAATAGTTTCACGTCTCGGTAACTTTCATTATATACGTTATATAAAGTTTCATTGGTTCCCGGCTTTTCTCCAAAAAATTAAAAATATTTCTTAAGAACACAAAAATGTCATAAAATTACTTATAACACTTTTATTTTGGCACGACGTACTATAAAGTTTTTGGACTTAAATTTTCTCTGTATTTAGAAGGTTCTCTTTATCTAGAAGGTTTTCTGTATCACGAAGGTTCTCTGTATCTCGAAGGTTCTCTGTATCTAGAAGGTTCTCTATATCTCGAAGGTTCTCTTTATCTAGAAGGTTCTCTGTATCTAGAAGGTTCTCTGTATCTCGAAGGTTCTCTCTATCTAGAAGGTTCTCTGTATCTAGAAGGTTCTCTGTATCTCAAAGGTTCTTTTAATCTAGAAGATACGGGTTGGAGGGTACAAAGGGGCGAGATTTAGATGTTTTAATAAGGAGGGGCCAAGAATTTTGTAAGTTGGTAAATTGCAAGTTTATTTTGAGGTGCGCCGTATAAATGGGAACATTTTCAGAATGAATCTTAGAATCTCGAATCTTAAAAAGTTAGGATTTGACTTTTCTGTCATAGTAAGCATTTCCCATAATAACAAACTGAAATAAAAAATGTTGATTGCGTACATCTTTACTGAGCTGAGAAACCTTTAAAATCAAATTAAATATAATTTTCATTTCTAGCGTTGGCCCTTTTCGGAGGAGGAGGATCAAAGGCGACGGTGTGTCTTCGTTGCGCCTCTGTATAAGATCAATCGAAATTTTAAGCGGAGACACTTGTCAAGAAATATAAATTGAATATTTGTATTTTGTTGCAAATTTACATTTACGATGTAATTCCAACCGGGTTCACCCACGTACAGTCTAGTTATTAACTGTAAAATTTCAACGAAAAATTGAGTCATTGCCGCAAACTCTGATTTTAGAATTAATATACCTGTACAACCCAATGTCATGGACCTTAAATATTTCAAACTATGAATACAGAGCTGAAAACTTTAGAATGAGATATCCTTAATCCTGATTACTTAATCTGAGTATCCAATGGACACACTTTTGATTTTCTTCTTAAACTGTCCTTTCACGGAAATAGTAGAGACAAATCAAAAACCGGTTTTTTAAAATAAGAGAGCCCCTCCCGTTTCTGTATATTAATCTTAAATGGCGCGCAAAATTTCAAACTTATCGGCTTCATATACGCGACTCTGATTGGTTGAATTTTAAACACTTTTCAGGATACAAGAACAAGATTAAGTTAGTCTCGATATTAAGAAAAAGAGAGGATCAAGCATTAATTTTGATATCCACCATTCTAAAGTTTTCAGCTCTGTTAGATCAAATATTCTAAGTTTTAATTTTCAAAGGTCTACATACACTATCAGGTAGCAAAGGTATAGGAGGTATAGGGAATTAGAAATTGTGAGTTTCTGCAAAGACTCAGTTCTAGAAAGGTTAGATAATAATCAACAATAGGACAGAGAAACAAAAACTATATTTAACCCTGTATAATCCTTCTTTCCTCTCCAAATCCAAATCTTAACCATTTCTGTGTTAAGAATTAACCCTACTTATAGTATTTCACAATATAAGGGCTGCATTAATCAAATTGTAAATTTATAACTTTTTAATATTACCCATATAAATAATTATATATTAATTTCGTTTTTTTGGGCCATTCCCCTTAAAAATACCATTTCAAGATTCAAACTATAAAAACAAAACAAAAACATTTGTAAGGCTTGAATTTTTCGCAATCTTTCAATATTGTCTTTTATCAATGAATGAAAAAACGGGATTTTTAAACATTTTTCATAGTTTTTTGTTCAAGCGAACATTAGCAATGGTAATGATTTTCTACCGTTTGTCGAAAATATAAGAAACACTTTATCTGCCATTGACCTATATTTTTCCCGTTTGAACCTTGTTTTTAAGGTAAGTTTTTTTAAAAATACTCAATTATTTGAATGATATATACTTTGGAGAAAAAAACTCAGCGGGAGCGGTTGAACCAGCGGTTGAGATCTAGCCTAGACTCTACGCAGTTCAGAATAAGAAATGCGCCTTTTTTTCTCAAATTTAAAATTTGTTCAATCAATAAATTCGTGCTTTTTTCATTCACATTTTTATTCACTTTTTAAAACTTTTTAGTAGT
>NW_019398308.1:0-16633 GCF_000591075.1 Eurytemora carolleeae
CTCCGCTGGGAGGTTGCGTGACAATTTGTAACTCCGGTAATTATATGTCTCCTCCGGTGGCCCGGTTCCGGAGAAATATGCTGCTACTATCTTCCATGATTCGTTATTACCATTATAATTAAAATTTCTAAAACAAGCAAACAAACAAATAAATAAACAAACAACCCAAGTATATCAATGTATGCTACTCACTTGTCTTATTACAGGGGACAATATGTGACGTGTAAACTTACTTTATTTTTTTCTTTGTTTGAAGTTTAATTTTAAGTTTTTTAATCCCGACCAAAGTGAGGAGTTGTATTTTTTAAAACCAAGAACCTTAGATTCTTGACTAAGCCAATTTTAAAACAATTCAAATATTGGAAAATGTTTAGAAAATACTTTTTGAAAATCCGCGAAAATATAAGTAATCACTTTTTTGTCTCGGAACAAATAAGAAACTTATACGGGATAATAATTTTGTTAATTATTGATTTTAAGCAAATATATACCCGATGTTTAGATATTTATTTGGAAAACTTGTAGGTAAATATTGCGCCTGATGACCCGTGTGAGACAACCCCACTGCTAGAAACCAGGACCAAAGCCAAGCTTTTAAAAGTAATTCAGAAAATCTGCTTTGTCATATCCTCGTAAAATTAACACCTGGGTTTTTTTAATTTAAGGGACAGGAAATAATTGATATTGCATTTTAGTGTCGTAAAAGTCATAGCAGTTGTCTGTACTCTTTAAATATCTCCTATTTGAAAATTGATAACTCGAGATAACATTTCTAGAAAGTGGCTCATGAATTTTGTACCGCATAAACGTGTTGTAAAATTGCTGCGTTTGTTAAATATTTCATGTAATTTCTGTTCAGGAGGACACCCTGGAGTTTACTGGTTACAAGAGACGAACCAAAGAGGAGTTACAGAAGCTCATGTATAGGTTAGATATAATTAGTGATGGGACAAATTTGGTTCTTTTTAAAACCTATAAGCCTAAGCCTTGACTTTCAATACTTTTAAGTCTTATCACGTTTTGTTTTACGACTTTTGAATTACTAAGTTTACCAAGTTGACTTGAAGAGGAAGACGACATTATGGTAATAGTTAAATGTAACATATTTGATGTTGCTACCAAGCAAATAGTTTTTCTAGACACTTATTGAATCACCAATTTAGTAAAATGGGTCTGTTTACACTTCACAATTCTTGTGCGTCATGCTCTTTGTTTATTTAAAAAGTTAAAACTTTATTTTAAAAGTCGTCTTCTTATTTTGTTGATTACTGGTTCTCACTGTAGGGGGTAGTGAACCCTCCTATCTGTGTTTAGGTCTGAGATGGATGAGTGGATGGTGGAGGCTGAGGAGGAGGAGAGACGAAAGGCGGAGGAATTTCAACAGGTCTTTAATATTCTTGATGCGGGCGGAGGGGAGATGGATAAATTTCAGCAGGTAGGGAGCTCGAAATCTTGTATGTTTTCAATACTAACCCCTCATTTTGTTGAGCTATTAAAAAAAAATATATATTGGACCAAATAAAATTTTTTTACTCACAATTCGGCGTAAAATCAGAATAGATGAGCTACGAGGTTACAAAGTCGCATGCATTTGACTTTAGGTTTTTATAAAACTGAGATACAAATTTAAAAACACACAAAAATTCAAGATTTCAATAATTAGTTCCAAGATTTTTGTAGGTTGACCCAAGGGGTAAACCTTATGGCTCAGAACTTATAAAAGTACTTTAAATAGACTGTTCACGCAATCTATTTCAGTCTGTGTTGACGAACCGAGTAGAGGAGAGGGAGCAGAGGATTCAACTTGACGATTCCGACAATGAATCAGATCTGACCCTCACCCGACCAATTATACATTAAAGGATTGTTTACGAAATTGTTTGTGACTTAAAATTTTTATTTCTATCTGTTTTCCCTCATGTTAATCCAGATTCATCGACATGGTTCCTGGTTTTTTTTTACTTTGAGTTTGGTCCTTTCCGATATAGAAGGACCTGATCATTTTTCTGTTATCTGTGCAACCTTTGATATTTCAAATTTCAAATTCTGCAAGAAAATTATAATTTTAAATATCAAAGATTTACCCCATTAGAAAAGCAGAATTTGAAGTAGGGTTTCCATGCGCATTACTGTTTTATTCAAATTCTGGAAAGTTTGATCAAATTTTGTTAAAAATTGCCTTAATCAATATTACCAAATATATTTTAAAGTTAATTATCAAAAAACTAGCCTTTGAGAAAATGCACAGCTACAGAGTAGGTTTTGCGCAATAACGCATTGGAAATCCTAGTTTGAAGCATGTAATAAGTTCCTTTCTAGATTTATCAAATAGTGAAAACCTTTTTTGAAAAGTATATAGAAAATAGATGGTGTTAATTTAATTAGAGATATGTGTAGCTTTTTGATCTGAAGTTTTGATAAAATCTTCTTAATTGTTTAATTTCAAGAGGTTTTTTGTTTCCGATGGCATTCATATACTTAAATATGAGAATTATATATATAATCAAAAAATCCGTCCATTAACATGAAGTTTTCTTCAAAATATTTTAATAATAGATTTAATGTATCCTAGATACATATATATATAGACTGAAATTATGGTAAAATTATGGCATTAATGAGTAAGTGAAAAATTTTATTTGTAATTTAAAGAAGATGAATAGCTTCTTGTATTAAAATAAGGAGATTCTTTTAATCAAAGAGTTATCCCCAATAGTTAAGACTGAAATAAAGACCTGCAACTCAGAAAAAAAAATCCAGAAATTTTCACCTTTTTTATTGTATTACTTTCACATTAAATTTATCAGGCCTGAAGTTATGCTCTTTGCATTCTAAGGGTTAACTTATTTTGGGATGGGGGGGGGGGGGGGAAAGTAAACTAAAAACGGAACTGTATCGGTGTTTTCTTTTAGTCTTTTTTTATGACTGCAGGTAGGGGTTGTTCAAATATATATATATAATATATAATATATCTCTCTCTTTTTATTAAAAATATTATGTTTCAATTATTTATCAAGATTATATTGTTATGTCTATTTAGTCTGAATGTAATCTGTATTTTATTATTGTCATATTTTCCTGTTATTTTATTAACCTTAACAACTGTTGTACTCAATATGCTGCCAAACTTGTAAGTTAGTTGTCATGTTATGTTTGCTGACTATTTCAACGAGATTTTATGTTTAGAAATAAATTTTGAATTTCTTTTACGTTTTAAGTAATTTTAGCTTTGTTGTTAAAAAAAACTTTTTTTTTAATTAGGACGAAAAAAAAGGAAACCATGCCCCTAAAAAACGAAAGTTTTAGCACTTTTGTTTTTGCATTTATGTTCTTTCATGCCAAAATTTGGTATAAAGGAAGAAAAGCAAATGTTTAGAACTAACCAAAACTTATTGAAAAATTAATTGCAACAGAGCTGGTAGAGCAGTTTATGCTTGTGCAATGGATCTGAGAAAGGCATTTTATCTTGTGTCATGGGAAGTGCTCTTCTCAAAGTTATTGGAGAGGGGTGTTTCACCTCTAGCATTAAGGTGTTTAATGTTCATCTACTCAAATCAAAAATGTAATGTACTCAAATACCTTCAATAAAAATGTAGTCAGATAAGGAGCAGTTTCTTCCCCTGTGCTATCTGTATTTATATTGACAAAGTTATCAAGATATTACGCTGTTCAACTATTGGATGCCAAATCCAGGGTGTCTATATGGGCATCAGGGTATATGCAGATGATATTATTCTGCTTTCTTCTAGCAGAACAGGTCTTCAGGAAATGGTGAAAATTTGTGAAAATTTTGCCATAGCTACTAAACTGAAATTTAGTACAAATATTCGAATCGAAAAATGTAAAACTGAATGTCTTATTTTTTCTAAAGAAAGGATTAATTATAATGAAATAACCCCAATTTTATTGAATGAATTACCTTTACCATTTGTCAACGACTTAAAACATTTTGGAAATGTTCTGCAAAGTGATAATTAAATGACCATAGATTGCAATAAAAACCGAGCTATTTTCATTTCAAAAATTCATTCCCTTAACCAAGAATTTTATTTTAACAGTCCTGATGTTATTTTGAAACTGTATAATATTTATTGTTGTAGTTTTTATGGATCTAGTATTTGGGACTTGAGTTCCCAATGTGTTTCAAAATTGTATACAGCATGGAATACTTCTATTAGAATTCTTTTTAATGTACCTAGAGATACGGTATAGGTACTTGATTAAAAGTATTTCACAATGTTTACATGTAAAAACTATGTTAGCTAGCAGATGTGTGTCTTTCTATGAGACTATTGCAGCAAGTTCTAAGCTTTGCATTAGAGTTCTTTCTAATTGACCTTAACACCGTTCTTGGCAGAAATTTATTTTCTATTGCAAATGATTGTTCTGTAAATCCTTCGGGTAAAATGTTAGTTAAGAAACAAATGAAATATTTTGATGTCCCATTGGAACATGCATGGAAAGTTCCGGTTTTACAAGAATGAATAATTTATATGTTGAAGGATTCGATGATTACTTAATAACTGAAATGATAGATATGTTATGTAATGAGTAATGATCAATGTTGTCTATTTTTGCATATTTTTCTCTTTTCTTTTGGAAACCCGTATTTTCAAAAAAATATTTAAACAAATTTAAACTACACCATTTATATATGTATTTATATCTGTGTGTGTAAATAAATCTTTATAATATTATAATAATATACCTATTTGATGGAGGAAACTTCCGAACGCCATGAGCCTCCGCTGTGCAGACACTAGCCTCCTAGATTAAAACAAAACAAACCAAGTTCAATCACGAAATGAATTTCCAAATATCCTCCTTACTGCGTTAGAAATGTTTTATTGTATAACATGTATCTTATAAATAACTATATGAGTCAAAATAAATTACAAATCAGGACAATCAAAAAGCGACGTTAATCTAAAGTAAAATTCGTAAAAAAAAAAAAATTTAATTTGTTTTACGTGGATAAACAAAGAGTTCAAGGGAAGCTGTACTACATAATGCAGGCTCGTTTACTGCATAGATAGACGAGGCTTTTACTGCATGGCGGAGGTTTGGTCTGCCTAGCAAATCTGGGAGACTCGTGTCTGCATGGCGTCTGGGGGTTCCCGGTTCCCTCCCTCTCTATGCAGTGTGTTACGGGTTGTTAGTCGTTTTTTGCCTAAATTTCCTCTCAGGGTAAAAATTTGGCACAGTGTTGGCTGAGCAAATGATAAAAATTTGGGTATCGAAAACATTTGCTTTTATACTTTATGCCAAATTTTGAAAAAATATGTACCAAAATCTAATGTGTTAAAAAAATGTCATACAAATTGTTCCCAAATTTGTCTACCGTGAAAACTATACAAAAACAAAACTTGTTCAAAAAGTTGTTAAGTAAGTATTGTTCTGTTTTTCCCTTTCAATATTGAAGAACTATGATTTTGTCAGGCACTTCACTAAAAGATCTATTTTCTGCTAAATCTTATTCATTTTTATCTTTTTTGTGAAAATTCAAGATCAAAAATTTGCCAAAATTTATTTTCCTCCATAGCTTTGTTTGAAACTAAAAGATTGTAAATCAGTACATCGATAATAAACTACAAAAGTTTTTACACTACATCATAGATTATATAAATACAGCAGCTAAATTCTATTTACAAACAGTCGGTTACAATATGTGTGCATTATTGAGTATTGAGCTTTATTTGAACTGAATTGAAATATTATGGATTCTGCGGATCACAAGATAAGGATTACGGATCATTAAACTATTTAAGATAAGGATTACGGATCATTAAACTATTTAAGATAAGGATTACGGACCATTAAACTATTTCAGATAAGGATTACGGATCACCAAACTTTAATGAGCTATGAATAGTGGATCACAAAACTAAACTCAAATATGGGCGATGGTTTATGAACTAAATATGGGCGATGGTTTATGAACTATATAAAACTGTGGAATATCATCAAGCTTTATTGTCTATGGTTTATGGATTATCAAACTACATTATCTATGGAATATGGATCATCAAACTATGTTATCTATGGATTTTGGATCACCAAACTACAGTTAACCCCTAAATAAGCCATACATCGAAAGAATGTATCAAATGTCGTCATGACAATTTTTCAATGGTTCTATACTATTTTACGTAAATATCAGTATTTGCTAAAAGAGCTCCATATAATCCTTTAATTAAAAAACTGAATATCTGCAACATTCCAATATCAGAAAGTTAAGAATACGACATTTAATGAATTCTTTCGATGTATGGCTTATTTAGGGTTTAACTGTATATTATTTATGGATTATGGATCACCAAACTATATTATTTATGGATTATGGATCACCAAGCTATATTGAATTTAGGATCCTGTCTGTTAAGTTTTCTGATCATATTCCTATATGGTTCAGTTCTTGGTTGTAATGAGCATTGCGGAAGCCATTTGTTTAGAAACACTTGCTCTGAGAGGGTCATCTCATCCAGCTGGTGGAACAGCGAGTCATCTCTCCAATCCTCCGGCAGCTCTAGGTAGGATAGAGTGTCCTGAACCCGGAAAAATCCGTCAAACATCGGTCCGGGGATTTCGTCGTTGACACCCCAGCAGTCAAGTCCGTTCATAAAACGTGCAACTTTTTCCTCTGCTGGTGTACGGATTGTTCGAGCCTCAAGGTTTTCAAATACTTTAAAGGTTCGCTCCATATTCCCGATATACTTGGACTCCAGGTTGGTTATGTCTGGGTATATTGCTGGTTCAACATGCATGATAGTTTCTGTTCGAACAAACTCATCCTTCTGTGATAATATACATGAGATCTCTTGCGAGGTTAGAATTTTCACCGACCTCGAAGATTTAACAGGGTCTGGCCTTTTAACAGGCTTTGGACTCTTTAGTTTTTGAGGCTGAAGTTTAATCTCGACCTGGGAATTGGCTTCCGGGGTGATGGTTGGAGCGTTCTCTTTGTTCTGTAGAATTTGAACCTTGAGAATATTTGGCGGTTTTCTCCTTCCTTCTCCAGGTTTGGTTAACACTTTGGGTTCAGATACAGTTCTCCTTCCTTTTATTATTTTTGGGACGGATACCAGGGATATCGGTTGGGTTGGGAGGGTCATTGGTTTGGAGGGACGGGTTTGAACGGTTATAGGTTGGGATTGGGATGTAACGGATACAGGATGGAAGGGACGGGTTTGGACGGATACAGGGTGATTGGGACGGGTAGGGACGTTTACAGGTTGGGAAGATCGGTTTGGGGTTGATACAGGTTGGGAGGGTTGGGTTAGGGTGGATACGGGTTGGGAAAATCGGTTTGGAATGGATACGGGTTGAAATGGACATGTTGGGGCGGATACAGGTTGAGAAGGACGGGTTGGGTTACCTTTACTAACAATCGATATGGGCTGGATAACAATGGAGGGTCGAGTAGGAATCCCAGGATTCAAATGATTAGGTATTGTAGGTCTAACTAACGGTGTAGTAGATTGTGAATATATACTTGGTAAATTTAATTGTTTGGAATCTGCACTTGTCAATTCGAACCCATTGATATTACTAATGGTAGTTTGGATGGAATGCTGAATCAGTTTGGGTTGATTGAGTTGTTTGGTTTGGTTAATCAGTTTGGTTTGGTTGTTAAATTTTGCTTGATTTGTATTCTGAACTTGTTGAATGGATTCATGATGAATATTAAGAGCTGAAGCATCCATCTGCATAACATCCTATACAAAATTAACAGTTCTTGTAAATTAATACAGGAATTGAGTCTTTGCTACAAACTCAATTGACTAATCCCTAAATCTTTGCAACCTAATGGTGTTAACCTTAAATATTTCACACTTTTATTATTTGATCTGACAGAATTTATAATTTAAAATGTCTTAGGTCTCCGACATCATGGGTTGCAATGATAAAGGGATCAAAATACCCAATTATTTAATGAAATGTTTTGAAATAAAAGGAAAAGGGTGAACACCAAAAGATAAGACTTAAACTTGTTTAACATAAAGTTCTGAAGGTTGAATATATTTTGCCTTGAAATTAGTTTCAGATGAAAATTACTAAGACATAAGACTAAGATATATCAAGCATATTTAGATTTAACTTATTAACCAATTGAAAAAGTATTTTAAATAATATATTTATTTGTATGGAGGTTGCTTAATTTGTGCCTACTGCACAGAATCTTTTTATGCTTTTTGTTTTAAGATAAATGGATTATGTAAGCCTGATTCATCAAAGTTTCAGATCGTTATTCAAGAATTAAATATTTTTTTCTAATTTTTCCCAGTTAGAGTTAATGACCTGAATAATTTCTGTCATATCTGAATCCAGAATTGTTTCATCGTCAATAAAATCCAGATCTTCTAGATCCTCCGTAGTTTCACTTGCTGGGGACATAGGTAGCTCAACCATATCTAGATAGATACACATATATAATATATCGTTATATATTTGTAAATAGATGTTTGATTAGATGGGTAGATAAATAGAAAAATAGAAAGATGTTAATTAGATAGATCAATACATGTTAAGACACTTGCCCATGAAAAAAGAAAAATATACATCAATATATAGTCAACGTATATAGACATAAATTATATATATACGAAATAAAATGTATAGATACCTACTGCATTTTTTAAGTAGGAAAAGGGATTATAGATAAAATTAAAAATGTTAACATACCTAAATAGATAGATAAATATTTTTATCAATATATATATATATATGTATTTACATGGTTACTCGCAAAGGATATATTCAATTATATTCTTATTAGAATGTTAATCATATAATAATATGTATTATGATCTTAATTTATCTCTAATAAATCTTACTTACTTGCTATTACAAAGGATGAACCTTTAATAGCGATTGCATTATAGCTTTAAAGCATTCACTAAATAACTTGATAATGAAGCAAAAAGCAAGTTACCATTTATGCAAAAAAAGACCATGTATACGTCCAGTTTCTTAGATTTAGAATTTATATAGTTAAAGGAACTGAGTTACCTGGACCGGATTCAGGTTCCTGGAGAGTAGAACTTGTTCCTTGAAGAGATTCATTGGAACTCAGCGAGGTTGGGGAACCAAGGCTGAACGAACTAGACAATTTAAAATTCAAATTTTTATCTCGGGTATCACATACAGGTTGCACCACATAATAATTTTGAATCGTACACAGCGCTACCGGTATTTTCGAGACCAAAGAGAAAATTTTTAAAAATTGATTTAAATTAAAAAATGGATATGGCTAAAACGAAAATTTAAATGCAAATATAAACGGCACTTTAAATATTTTATGCATATATTGGCGTTAAAGCTTGAAGATAATCTAATATGATATCGGCCGCACCGCTTGCGGATTTTCCCGATTTCTTTTGAAAAGATATTATGACAATTACTGAAAGGTTGGAAAAAGAAATAAATTAATTTCACCAACTCTGTTACAAACTCTAATTTTTGACTACTTTATCTTTGCAACCTAATGATTTAAACCTTTAATATTTCAAAGTTAGATTGTTTAATCTAACAGAGCTTGTGGCAAAGACTCAATTTTAACAAATTACTTCCCCCCCCCCCACACTTTTTGGTTAAATATTTCTGCAGGAGGAGCTTTTGTGTATGCTAAGCGAGTCAAGGATGATTTCATAATAGCTCAATTAACGTTTTACTTTCCCAGTCCCCCCCCCTGCGGAATTTTAAAAATATTCATATTTTTTGGGTAAAAGATGTTTACGGGATGTGTCTTTCTGAGTTTGTTTAAAGGCTAATACCAGTGTACGTTTATATAAAGTTGATAAAGTTTAGTATAATTTATTAAATTAATGGTATAAGAAAGCGATCTTAATCTCCCTCCCAATTATCTTTAAAGAAATTGACTCTTATGTTTTTAGGCATTATCAAGTTTAAGGTTAAAATAGTTTTAAGATACTTATATATAGAGTGTAATCGCGCTGTCTATTGAGTGCAATTTCCGATTTACAACAGTACCCTCGCTCATAAGCTCTGTCATATCAGGATCATTTTTTCTTTATACATTAGCTTGGTTGTCTGCTTTAAAAACAATGGATGAATTGTAAGAATTAGTTCCCTTATCATTAAAGGGATGTACTCGACATTACGACAAAGGTCTGTTAAAGTTGTTCATTCATTAGATAACAATACTCTCTGTCTTTAATCCTTGGGGTTTTATACTTAAATAATAGTCAAACCAGGGACCGAATTTAAAGAATTTGAGCCGAGGTTTTAATTTAAGCCACGACTCAAATATGGTTTGTTCCACTTAAAATCGTATTCAATGTTTCAAAATTTAAGCCGGCGCTCTCTTGAAAACGGTTTTTGGGGGGTTTCAGAACCGGCTTAAATTTATTAAACTCGGACTCAAGATCAACCAAAGAGAACAATTTTCCATGAAATGAATCCTAACCAAGGGCTGGGCATTATCTGGATTTTTGAAACCGCTCGTTTCACGTTCGTTAACGAGGGCCATGAGATAGATTGTTAGTTCTTTTTAAAATCGTTCTAATTGTTTATGAATTGTTCTGTTCGTGAATGTTACGGTCGTTAACGATGATTATGTTAAATGTTGTTAACGGTAGTTAATAATTGAACAAAATTCAGATTTTATGAAAATCTTCAAAAAAAATATTTTTTTACATAAATGATTTTCAGTGCTTCAGAAAATAGTTGAATCTCGTTATTGTGTCAACCCATTGATTATTTGAAAATAGTTAAATATTAGACAGCTTTCTACATAAAAAGATATAAATAAATGATATATAGATAAATAATTAATATTCTGCAATACAATAAGGGGTTAATTTGTCAATAAAAGATAATAAAATTGTCGATAAAGGACGAAATAAACTATTTGATAATTGTTATTCAGCCTGTAACTGTGACAGATAACCTATTCCGAAAATATGATAGAATTCAATTATTCCTAAATTCAAATCACCAATGACCTAAAATGTCCACTTGTATAATGAACAAAAAAAACAAAAAAAAACTTTAAAATTGATTGTTAATGGAAAGGGAGGGATGAAATACCAAGACGAAGATCTGAAACGTGCAAAGTGTAAAAGCAGAATACAAATTAAATAAAAGAACTATACAAAAAAATTTTATTTGGGGCTGAAACTCAAGGGAAAGGGGTAGGCTTTGCTGCCTTTTTTTCAGGAAGATAGGAGTTTGCAATAACTACTTATTGGCGGATAGTGAAACAAAGAGATATAAAAAAACACCATCAACGTTGATTTAATGCAGAGTGAAAATGTTTAAAATTGTTAAGGATAGATTGTATAAAAATGGGTTTTTTAACAAATGAGTGGATTAATGGGCTGGGATTGTTTTCAAGACTTACTTATTGACAGCACTGTTACCGTAGAGAACACTACTGGAGATCATTCTGGAGATCTTCTTCCCTACTCCTGGACCACTTCAGGGGCCTAGTTGTGACCCTTCCGTACTCCTGGACCACTTTAGGGGTTTAGTAGCAACCCTTGCCTACTCCTGGAACACTTCAGGGGGTTTGTAGGGCCCCTTCGGCACCTCCTGAACCACTTTAGGGGCTTAGTAGTGACCTTACTCTATAACTCTTGAACCCCTTCAGGGGAATGGTGATGATCCTTTTCTCCTAAATCCCTTCAGGTGGCTGTTCAGGGGACTAGCGGTGAATGGTGATCCTTCCCTGGCCTAGGACTCCTTCAAGGGGTTATTGGTTATCCTTTGCATCTATTGATAACTCCAGACATGATCGTTTGATCTTTATTAAAACACAAAACAAAACTAGTTTATAACTAATGTGCAATGGATTATAGTCTCAGGAACACTGATTGATATCTATGAATATTGTGTATGCTGACCGCTAACCTATACAGGTAATGCATCAGGGATTAATTCTATAATCCTTCCCCCTAATTTTACCTCACCTGGCCCCTATCCCCCCCTCTCTTCAATTTTCTCTCCTAATTCCAATTCAATATCAATATAAGAGAACATTAATTTTGGCGGAATTTCTTGATTTTCGTGACCACGTAATCCTCGTATTTCTTATTTTACACCGAAGAGTACATATAAAAAAGTTGGTAGGTTGCATCAAGGATTTAATGCAAGGAAAGTTATTTCAGAAGTGTACACATCTTTTGTACTGCAGTGTACTGTCTCTGGGCGGTAATGTAAACACAAGAGTAAAACGGATGTGAAAGCCTGACATGGGATCCATCTTTCACATAAAAAATCAATGAAATATTCAGGTAATAGGAAACTATTATGTGAATTATCATAATTATCAAAATTTAATGCTTTTAGCCTACTCGGATACTAAACGAACACTGATGCATCTATTCTTGTTTACAAATTCCGCCCAAAGAGAACTGGTTTCAATGTGTACGCAGATTATACACGACCGCAATTAACTTTCCTTGCATTACACCCTGGGGTTGCATAAAATTATTTTCAAATAAAATAGAAATTATATTTATATATAATGTGCTCCCAAGTCCCATTATATGCTTAGAAATGGCGAAGACTTTGCAATTCCACGTTAGAAGTCTCTGAAGCATCACTATTTAAAATAACAACGTCTTTTTTATTTCCCGAATTTATTCTTCTTCAAACTTTTATTAACGAGAAGATTACAATTACAGTATTATGAAAAAATGTATAAAAATATATATGGAAATGTACGAATTTTAGAATTTATGTATGAAATTGCAATTGAATGAATTGAAATCGCAATTTACTCTCTATATAAAGATTTATAAGATCAAAAATAACAAAAACATCATTGTTCTGACATTTACAGACTGAAAATGTTTGACAAATGGAGACTGCTGCATTTTAAAAAAATGCATCTTGTCAATTCAGTGAATATTGACCGATTAAATTAGTTAGCTAAAGGGACAGTAAACCTACTATTTCTATACGAAATTGTATATATATGCATTTTCGTACAAGTTTGAAACAGCTTTATATCAACTCTCGAGTTAGGAACTTCAGATAGGCGTCTCAAGGGTCTCGATGAAAAGCTAAAGTGATTAGCTTTCAGCCTATACCCACTTTCATTTTTCCTTTACTGTCCCTTTAAATTAATTAAAAAGTTAGTGAGAATTCTTAAATGTCATACGCCAAATTAAAGATTATAAGGTGTATCTCAAGACTTAACGTAATGAATCTTAGTATCTTGACTAGTATAAAAGATTAACTGGATACGAGTACGTATATATATGTTGGATATGTAGTTGCATTGGAAATAATTAAATTGGATATATTAAATATATCAAATTGAAAAGAGAATCTTTTATGAAATACATTTAAACCAGTGTTTATAAACAATATTGTAAACAGTTCAACGTTTGACAGTAATTTTAAAATCTTTAGAGATTAAAGAAAAACTATTCGTCGTTTTAAAACCTTAAATATTTCGTGTAAGGAGCTATTACATACATACTTCAAAATTGAAATTTTTAAATATTTTTAGTTTTGAAGGAGTTTGATGTAATTTAGAATTATTTGATAGACCTCTGGAGTCTGGACACTTAAGCATAACATCTTTGTTTTTATATTGTCGATCTACTGAGTCCACTTAAAAGTGTATTTTAAATAATATAAAGGTTTAAATATCTAAAATTTGTTAAAGGATCAAAAAACTAAGCATCTCAACCATTTCTAAATTCTCTTAATACAATTTTCTTATTTCGTCACTCAGTAAGCTTAAAATACAACCACTGTGAAACATTTCTTAGCCCAGAGGAAATGAGATCTTGCCACAACTCAAATATTTTAATCCCAAAATCTTTGCAACGCGATGTCGTAGACATTTTATTTTTGAAACTATGAATTCGTAAGTTTAAAATGATTAAGTTTGAAATATCAAGGGTTTACACCATCAGGTTTCAAAGATATAGGATATAGACAATTTCAGTTGTGTCAGAAAACTCCATTCCTTTAAATTCAAATAAAACATTTCTTTTTTGAATAAAAACTTTTGTAAAAAAACATCTTTTCCATAAAAAAAGTTTTAAAACATTTTTTATCTTAAAAATGGGCCTGAAAACTGAATGATTTCAAAGGCCAACAATTTCAACTCGACTTGAGGACTCTTTGACTGAAACGGGTAAACCCCCAAAATGTGTAAAATTTATTGTACACACAAGATTTCTATAAATTGTCCTGTATTCCTCTTGTAAAAAAAGAACTTATTTTTCGAATAAAAACAAAAATTATAATTATTTGGTTTATTCTGCTGCTGTAATAAATACAGCAATCCCCATACTGTTAACCTGAACCAGAGGTAAGAGAGTTACAGAGATCGATTATCAGCTAAAATATGCGATATTTTCCACAGCATGTTCTATTGTGTACAAGTACTGTACACGACCACGCAGCAAAAATCTGTATTCAGGGATATTCTTTAAAAGCTGTAAAACTTAACCCCTGAATGGGTATCATGTTCAACAGTGGCCGTGAGATGGCACTCTAAAAACCTATCCTCAAAACGTAGCATGTCGTGCTGGGTCAGCTATAGGCCTACGTATTTCACCCTGTGAAAGGAGACAAGCAGTCGGTGTAGTCTGTTTCCTGAACATACAGGGTGTCCCACGAAACATGACAATAGCAAGACGACTTGAAAGACGTCTTTGATATTTGAATTTATTTGTGACATTTAGTCTTCTATCTACTTTAACATGTATGATTCTTGAATCAATTATCACATAATTCTCCTAGCCCTGGCATTTCCAAAAAGTGGTCTGCGTTTTTTGTGCTTTCAATATTACCGGAGATATAAAGAGTTTGGTTCAGATTTCAATTTTGTTAAATAAAAGCAAAATTGTCGAAATCTAAACGAAATTGTTCATATCTCGGGCAATATTGAAAGCACAAAAAATGCAGACCACATTTTCGAAATGGCAGGACTAGGGGAATTTTGTGATTATTATCTCTAGAAATTTACTTCTAAAATTAGGTTGACAAATAAACGCAGCAAATTATATCAAAAATCAAGACGACATTCAAGGCCTCTTGCATACTGTCATGTTTCGTGGGACACCCTGTACCTAGATAAATTACGTTGTACATTGTGTGTAAATGGAATTGCGCTTATCATTAACTACGCAAAACTTGTAAGGTGATTAAACTAGCCTTGCTACATCTTTAATTACGTCAAAACCTGTATTTTGATTAACTTATAACTACGTCAGTGACTGTCTTAACTACGCTTATAGATATGTAATAAACATTGTGTAACACTATATTCTGTAAACTGAACCACGTTGTACATTATCAACTATCTACGTTTGTAAACTTCTTCGTGAAACCAATTATTCATTTGAACTGCGCTTCAAATGAATACATAGCATGATCAGCTTAATCATGTGATATATTATGACGTATATTTTAATTGTGCTGTAAATATGTTATCTTAATCATGTGATATAGATAACGACTAAGAAATTGTAAGTATGTATATTAACTTTAACTAATAACATATAAACTGTAAAATCTATTTAAGGCGATTTACAGCCTATTTAAAGAGAATATAAGACAGCAAATTGTAAGCATGAAAGACAATATTAAATATGTATTTCAATGGTTTCAATCTAAAAATATCTACAGAGAATATAGTTACTAAGATTGAAAGATAAATGTATAAATAAGTTAATAAGAAACGTACTTTTACTGCACTCTCTCTTGGTTTAATTGAGGATGGATACAAATCTCATCTCTGGATATCGGACTCTGGACTCTCGCCTCTAGACACTCGACACTGGACTCACGCCTCTGGACTCGGGACTTGGTGTAGACTCTTTGTACTACTGTCATCTGGACTCTGGACACTGGACACTGGACTCGGGACTCTGGACTTTGGACTCTCGACACGGGTCTCTCTGGGATATTTAACCCATCTCCAGTGATGGTTAGCTCCATTTGATCAAACTACTTGCGTACACTAAGATAGTAATGTACACAAGAGTACTGTACAGTTAATGTGTCACTACACATGTACCAGATACAGCTGGTAAGAAAGCTAAAGGGGGGGGGGGCAATCTATAGATTTAATATTTGTAGGATTAAGTTATCTTCAGATTACACCAACCACAGGTTTTACATAAACCTCAAATACATCATTTGATATAGAGACTCTGCTTTTATTACTGCGAGGTTGTAATTTGGTTCTCATTGAAACATACAAGCTGAGATTGTGCCCATTGGTTGGGCATTGATTCGAGCTAGTGTCTGGTTGATATTGATAGCTAATGAGATCGTGCCCATGTGGTTTGGCATTGATTGTTTGTAAAACAGATACATAAGAATACAGAGAGCTAGTAGTATCTGAGCGATACATACTAAAGAATACAACAGCGTCTTATCTGGACTGATAGAAATGGAATATTATTGAGATCTAGCACCCTCCACTAAGCATTCGGTCGGCCTCGTACTGTACACAACTTCTGAGATTTATTTTGTACCGTCATGACATTTGACACAAAAACTTTGTACCGGCACGACTTTCATTACTAAACTTAGGTACAGGTGACAACAACTTTCTCAGCATACAATTAGTCTAGTACTCCTAGTACTCGATTTGAAACTAAGTATATCTTATATCATTATAACCTCTCTTCAAGTTAAA
>NW_019398309.1:0-15719 GCF_000591075.1 Eurytemora carolleeae
CAAATAGTTCCATTCCCGGAGTTATTTTACACTCTATTATGAAATCCATTAAAACACCAAGCCACCCGGCTTATCATTGAAGTACACTTTGACCCCTAGAAGCATGAGTTCGCGGACTGTACAATTCTTGGTGATTTTGCGTACATAAGTTATCTATGTTTATTTATTTATCTATGGTTTTATACCTTTCCACTTTTCTTGTCTTCTGACTCTTCTCTTCTATTCACCATATCACAAACCTTGAATTATTAAACAAAATTAATGAAATTCAAATTAATTCAAATAACACTATTTAAAAATTGAATAAATTCATAAGATTAGGATCCGGATCCAAGGGGAAAGTGTAAGCTCTATGGATCTTTTAATTCTGGATGTTCAGGTTGAATCCGAAAACCCTGATCTGAAGAAGCACATAAAGATCTGTTCTCTCTCTCTCTATTCCCTACTCTTATTTCTTACTCCACAGTCCACATATATACAATTGTATTCTAAAAATAAACTGAGAATTTAAGTGACACCTAAACTAAAGTAAATTTAATTTTATAACTCCAGCTTTAAAAGTTTTGTATCTTCAAGTATAAATAGCCTTTTATATCGTCCAAATATTAAAAAGCTGGAATAACCTTTTACTATAAAATCATTATAAATCTATATATTTCAGACCACAATGGGCTAGGATAACTGCACTTTTCAGTCATATCGCTCCAGGTTGTGCAATACTAGGTTTATAAAACATTCTTTAGATCATTTCTAGATTCATATTCTTTAAACCCATGTATGTTCTATAAAAGTGAATTCAAAACTCTTCTTTTGTTTCAACCCCTGACCAAACCAATGAACTAATCAATTAACAGGTGAAAACACATTCTTAAATGGCTTAGAACTTTAAAGTTCATCCGAAATTAATTATTTTAACTCTTGATTTATCTCTTAGAATAAGTCAGATCTGATCCACCCCTCGCCGTACTCCTGAACGAGGGTGATCTCAACGATGTTACTGTTCGAGAATCAAATGGAGCAGATCTACACACAAGCTGCAGTTTACCTGACTGGAGAAAGAAGGTCGATATATCTGTCTTGCGGAACTGACCTAACAGCAGAGCACCTACCTGCTGGGTATTCTCCTCATCATCACCAACCAAGATCAAGGATTCAAGATCAAGGATCCAAGATCAAGGATCCAAGATCAAGGATCCAAGATCAAGGATCCAAGATCAAGGATCCAAGATCAAGGATCCAAGATCAAGGATTTGGATCCAAGAACCAGGATTAAGATTAAATGGATGCAGTGTAGGTTTACCTCCTGAGCCTGGTTGATAAGTCCAAGATCAAGTAGCTTCATTTGTCCTTGGAACATCGTCTTGAAGCATTCGGCCATCTTGAACCTTTTAACACATGAAAGAGGTCAAATACTGCGTGTAGGTCAAATAACGTGCTTAGGAGGTCAAATATCACGTGACATAAGTCAAATTCCACGTAACAGAAGCCAAATACCACGTGACAGAGGTCAAATACCACATGTAGGAGGTCAAATAACATGTCTAGGTCAAATAAAATTTTAAGAAGGTCAAATAACATGTGTAGGAGGTTAAATACACCACACATATGAGGTCAAATACCAAGCGTAGGACGTCAAGTATCACGCGTAGGAGGTCAAATAACATGTGTAGGTTAAATAACACCTGTTGGAGGTCAAATAACACGCGTAGGTGGTCAAATACCACCTGTAAGAGGGCAAATAACATGTGTAGGAAATAAAAAAATATCAAATGACAGAGGTAAAATACCGCGTGATACAGGTCAAATACCAACTGTAGGCGGTCAAATAACATGTCTAAGAGGTCAAATAACATGTGTAGGAAGTAAAAATAACATGTCTAGGAGGTCAAATACCACGTGACATAAGTCACCTGTATGAAGTTAAATAACGCCTGAAGGTCAAATACCACATGAAGGAGGTCAAATATCACGTGTAGGAGGTCAAATACCACGTGTAGGAGGTCAAATACCACGTGTAGGAGGTCAACTACCACACGTAGGATGTCAAATACCAAGTGTAGGTTAAATACCACGTGTAGGAGGTCAAATAACATGTGTAGGAGATCAAATACCACATGTAGGTGGGCATATACCACGTGTAGGTCAAATACCACATGTACGATGTCAAATATCACGTGTAGGAGGTCAAATACCACGTGTAGGAGGTCAAATGCCACGTGTAGGAGGTCAAATACCACATGTAGGATGTCAAATACCAAGTGTAGGTTAAATACCACGTGTAGGAGGTCAAATAACATGTGTAGGAGGTCAAATACCACATGTAGGTGGGCATATACCACGTGTAGGTCAAATACCACATGTAGGATGTCAAATACCACGTGTAGGTTAAATACCAAGTGTAGGAGGTCAAATACCATGTGTAGGAGGTCAAATACCACATGTAGATGGTCAAATGCCACGTGTTGAGGTCAAATATCACGTGTAGGTGGTCAAATAACATGTAAACGAGGAAAACCATTTTTAGGAAATCAATCAAAACACCTTAAGAGTCAAATAAAAAGTGTCGGATATTCTCTTTCATCAGTCATTAGTCTATTTTATCTCAACGTTTTGTCTATTTTAACTGTTTACTTGTTTACTGTATCTGTTTATTTGTTTTTTGTATCAGTTATATTAGATATGTTTATATTTGTATATTTTATCTGTTTACTTGTTTACTGTATCTGTTTATTTGTTTTTTGTATCAGTTCTATTAGATATGTTTATATTTGTATATTTTATTTGTTTACTTGTTTACTGTATCTGTTTATTTGTTTTTTGTATCAGTTATATTAGATATGTTTATATTTGTATATTTTATCTGTTTACTTGTTTATTGTATCTGTTTATTTGTTTATTGTATCTGTTTATTTGTCTATTTGATCTGTTCTATTAGATATGTTTATGTTTGTATATTTTGTCTGCAAGTTCATCTGCTTACCTATGGCAATGAATGCATGAAATCTTAAGAACTTTTTGAATATTTGCATAGAAGAGTGGATTCACAGCTGGCATAGGGAGAGCTATATGTCCAATATGTCCTAAATAAATGATTAAATTACTAGATTACCTCCCTTCTTCGATTTACACATATTTGACTAATTAGCCCCCCCCCCCTTTTATACCCGATACCCAAAAATGCATACATTTTCCCTTAAGATAAATTATTTTCCCCATAAAAAAAATACCCCGCGTATGTATATGTACAAGAGTCATCATTTTCCCCTCTTTTTTGAAACTTTTAACCCGAAAATAAGTTTTTTGTATCCAAAAATCCTTTATTTCCTATAAAATCCTTAAATTTCCCCAAATTGGGGAAAAAAATATACCACTTCGCAGGAATGTTTCCAGCATCATGGGGAATTTTTATTCAAAATGGGGAGATGTTTTAGGAATATGTATAAAAAAACAATATATACGTAACATGTTTACCTGGGCAAAATTCTGCCTGTAAGTGGCATGTACCACAGACAACCAGGTTCCTGCAGTACACCGTACATATTTATTTTAGAAATAAACAAATCTGTTAAAATCTGTAAATCGTCCTTAACGGCAAAAAAGGGGTTCACCCTCACACATGGAAAAAGATGGGTTTAGAACATTCTAACTATCTGTCCTTACAGTAGTGATATAAATAGCTTACATTCAAGACGCCGTAAAAATGTTTAGGAAAGAATGAAGAAATAACTCGTTTCATGAAATCTTTAGTTCATAGAATATAAGAAAACATGAAGACTGCAAAAACAAAAACGAGAACATTCTTCTAACAATTAAGACAAGAAAAAAAATTAATCTTTTTTCTGTTAAATATTCTTTTTAGCCAAAAAGGGGTTCACGCTCCCAGATAAAAATCGGCGATTGAAATTAAGACTTATTTTTAAGTGAAAGAGGAGTGATTTAAATAAAATGGGTTCCACAACACTGGCCATGTTTATCTATCAATAAAAGAAAATTAAAATTTTTTTTAAATTGATTTTTAAAATCAACAGTTTTAAAAAAATCTATTATTAAGAAATGTTGACTGTGGAAAGAAAAAAATAAGTATTTTTAATAAATAAACCAAATATTATTATATATGGTAAAATAAATCGTATGTAAATATGTTCCTGTCGGAGAACGGTCCCATTTTGAGGTCGTACAGCCCATTGTCCAAAGGATGGCCTAAAAATAACCGATCAATCATTAATCAATCAATCAATCAATCAATCAATCAATCAATCAATTAACCAACCAACCAACCAACCAACCATTATTCACAATGATTATCTTTAAAATTGTGTATGAGTTTTAATAAACAAAAACTTTGTTTTATATATTTAAAATAGTCTTAAATTTTTGTCTCTACAGCTTAAATCCACAAGTAAGAAATAAGAAATAATTAGTAGATCTGGAACCCGACATGGAACCCCCAGACGTAATCAAAATTGAAAAAAGTAATTTCAATACGTAATTTTTGATCCGGGGGGGGGGGGGTTATATTAAAAGCATATAGTTTAATCTACCAACACGAATCGTATACTTTTGAACTGGAGTTATCAAAATTGCGTCCTCACTTCCAAGAACTGCAGTGCTTAGGACCTATTTAATTATGATGCGGATCCGAATCCTGGATCAGCAATGCAAATAAAAGGATCCGGATCTGGGCCATGAACATTTCTTTAAGATTTACTGATTTTTTTAACAAAACAGAATTGTCAAATTAATTTTCATCTTTTTTTGCTTATTATTATGCTAACACTTGATGAACCATCCAGAGAACTAGAAAAGTTTTATAGTCTCTCTTTAATTCACAGTGGAGCCGCATATTTTAGCGGATCCGGATCCTGATTCCTGAGCACTGTCAAGAAGAAACAGGTTGATATTTAGATCATTGATATGTGTAAGTTGGTCAATGACACTTCTTAAATGAAGTCGAAGAAAAGAATTTACCTAGTTGGTTGAAGGCGGCTGGATTAAAGATTTCAACGACAGATAATTTGAGGATTTCCTCTTTACTGTACAATCTGAACTGTACACGATCAGCCTGTAATGTAATATTTGTACAACAACAACTATGATCAGTAAAGTAGTGATAATGTACAATCTGAACTGTATACACCCAGCCTAGAATTTTATATTTGTACAACATGATCAGTAATAATATAATCTGACCTTTACACGCTCAGACTGTAATTTTATATTTGTACAACATGATCAGTAATAATACTGTATAATCTGAACTGTACACACTCAGACTGTAATTTTATATTTGTACAACATGATCAGTAATAATACTGTATAATCTGAACTGTAAACGCCCAGCCTGGAATTTTATATTTGTACAACATGATCAGTAATAATACTGTATAATCTGAACTGTACACGCTCAGACTGTATAATCTGAACTGTACACGCTCAGACTGTAATTTTATATTTGTACAACATGATCAGTAATAGTACTGTATAATCTGACCTGTACACGCTCAGACTGTAATTTTATATTTGTACAACATGATCAGTAATAGTACTGTATAATCTGACCTGTACACGCTCAGACTGTAATTTTGCAAATTCGTAGAACAAAAATCATGCTTGAAGGGACTGCAAGCACAATTTCAAGTCACCCTTTATGGCAATGCTTGATTCACAATGGTACCTTTGAAACCTTTATCTCATCAATAATATGGAAGATATTGCCGGTTTTATAGGATGAAAAGTGTTTAATTCTGACAATTTCTATATGTTTTTTTTTGTAAAGAAACCATAATTAAAAATAATCAATTTTGAAAATTAAAAACATTGACATCTAGTTTATTCTTAATCAGACAATGCTCCTAAGGGCATCGTTGTGTATCGGGAATTGACATCTTTGCATAACAACTCACTTAAAATCACACTTACAGTCCCTTTAATGAAGATAATAACATGCTTGAGGTGTGTGTATACTAAGGGTAAGTATTAAAGGGTTTGCGTAGACGTCTAACTATGACATCTTTAGGCTCATAGGAGTTAGTTTTATCAAAAGAGATCTAAAAGGTTTAAAGTTGCTTATGTATACCTAAAACCAGTTCCTGAGCTGTCCAAATGCGAAAAGTAAAAGTGTAAAGAACCTAACCCCTCCTACCTTTAGCGTTTATAACTTTATACAACAAGGTTATTCACAAAGGATGAGACTTCAGAAACGACTGTAGGGAAGATTGTTAGTCCTTTTTCTTTTTTATAGTTCCCTGCAGGTCAAACTTAGCTACTTTCTTTGTCAGAACATGCAGTGAGCCATTAAAATACTATATTCGAGGCAGAAGATAGATTTTACTCTTCAGGTCAAAAGGTCAAGATGTTTGGGTCGTCATTTAGATCTCATCCATTGCATTAACTCTGAAGAAGTCGACAAGAGACGCCAACTTAAAAGCTTAGATTTTTCTAGTATTTAAATTAGACTTAACTCAAAAAAAAATTATTCACATAAGTATAAAAATTAAACTGTATTGCATCCCGAAAAGTACACAAAAAATAAATACATAAATTCCATACACTTCCTTTAGGGAAAATTTGATACTGTTATTTACCTTGAAATGTACCGTGTCCCGCAAATCATTCTAAAACAAATAGAAAGTTGAATAAATTTGTAATCCTCACCTCAATCTTTGTAAGGGTGTGTTCAATTATTAGAAAATACACGTATCTTAAATAAACTAATCAAAGATCAAAACCCAGCCCATCATACAGGGTGTCCCAATATACATTTGCTTCCCGGAGCATTATTTCGTGAACACAATAGTAGTGGTATTCCACCAAAAATGACTTGGAATTTCTAAAATGTTGACTACTATTTTTGCACCTTCAATAACGGGGATAATGTGTAATTACTAATTTCATAAAAAAATAATTGTTAAGATGTCCGTCAGATGTTTTGGAAAACACATAAAACGCATATTGTATCATCTATTTTTTGAATTTTTCAGCTATTGGAAACCAATAACGACTTTAAAGTCGTTTCTTCATTTCCATGTTTATTGGGACACCCTTCAAATTGAATATCGGGAACTTTATAAAACCTTTGATTACAGACGACCTTTAAATAAAAAAATGTTTGCTGTTCATTTTAGAAAATATAAAGGCCGCCGAAATTGGTTTTAAAATATTGGATTAAATTTCCAGCATATTGGTATCGATACTATAATAACCATCTGCTTGTACAACTATTCCTAAAAAATAAGAAAGACGCATCTTTTAATTCAATTAGGCAAAAACGCGAGGGATATTTTCAATAAAACGCAAGGGATATTTTCACTAAAGCGCAAGGAATATTTTCACTAAAACGCAAGGGATGTTTTCACTAAAGTGCAAGGGATATTTTCACTAAAACGCAAGGGATATTTTCACTAAAACGCAAGGGATATTTTCACAAAAACGTGAGGAATATTTGTACAAAAAGTTTTGTTAATTATTCACCTCAATCAGGAAAAAATACGGATATTTTGAACGTTTAAAAAAAAGGTAAAAATAACCCTGTAAATTGAGAAGATCTCACCTTGTAAGAACCCATTTTCTAGTGCATTTTAATGATCTGAAAAAAAAGTTGTAAGAAATAAGAATTTTCAAAATTTTCCATTCTGGTTAAAATGTTACTAATGTCCATATCCCGGAATGTTAAGAATATTTGCTCCGGGAAATCCTAAATGCTTTACCATAACAGATTCTTTATCAAACACTGGATTATTAGGTTTATGCTTCTTAGTTTTTACTTCCGGTTCCGGAGCTTCTTCCGGTTTCCGTTTCCCCTCGCCAACGTCTTTCTTGTCCTTCTTTTTTTTCTTCTTTATTGATTTGTCAGGACTACCACTTTCAGCTGCTGGCAAACATTTTTTAATATCATCTTCTTGGACAATTTCTTCCTTGATTTCTGGGTTTTCCTCACTTTTACTTTTCTTCTTCTTTTTCTTCTTTCTTGTCTGCTCTCCTATCATTTCTTCTTTAACTATAGGAGCTATGCTTTCTTTTTCATCTTCTTTCTTCTTCTTCTTCTTTTGTGTCTGTTCTTCTATCATATCTTCTTGAACTGGAGGAACTATACTGTCTTTTTCATCTTCTTTCTTCTTCTTCTTCTTCTTTTGTGTCTGTTCTTCTATTATTTCTTCTTTAACAAGAGTAGCTACGCTTTCTTTTTCATCTTCTTTCTTTTTCTTTTTCTTCTTTTTAGGCGGATCTACGATTATTTCTTCTTGAACTGGAGGAACTATACTGTCTTTATCATCTTCTTTCTTCTTCCTTTTCTTCTTTTTAGGTTGATCTTCGGTTATTTCTTCTTTTACTTGAGGTTTTATGCTTTCCTTTTCATCTTCTTTGCTTTTCTTTTTCTTCTTCTTCTTCCTCTCCGGTTCATCCATAATTATATTCTCAACTATATCCTCCAATTTGGATTTCTTGTTCTTCTTCTTCTTTTTTTCTTTTTCAATCGGATCATCAGTCATTTCTTTCTAAATTAATTTAAATGAATTAGTTTTCAGTTTGAGTGGAAAATATGAAAAGGAAATTATTTCCTCTTTCCGAAACTTTTCATGTCGATTTGTACCCAAACAGAAATCAAACCGAACACGTTTTAAATCTTCCAAAATAAACATTTTTAACAGTTTATGCAAAAAGTCATTTTTTAAAATTTTTTTATGCAAGAGTTACAAATTTAAAAGTCCAAATTTTGTGCTTCGTTTATTTGCATATTGACTCTCTGATAAAACAGAAAAATGATCATTAGGGAGTGGGGGTGGGATGGAATTAACTTTTTCTTTTTACACTACCTGTATGTAAGTTCCCATTCGTAGCAGAATTCACAAAAAAGTTCTAACGCTTAGCACATTATATCTGAAATAAAAATCTAGATTTAACAAGAAAAAAGATGGAAACCTTGTAAATTTCACAAAAATGCTC
Source organism: Eurytemora carolleeae (assembly GCF_000591075.1). NCBI lineage: Eukaryota > Metazoa > Arthropoda > Copepoda > Calanoida > Temoridae > Eurytemora > Eurytemora carolleeae. The sequence goes on from NW_019398309.1 coordinate 8,944, forward strand.
TGATGAGATGTTTAAAGGAAAGGTTAGATTCCATATCCTGCCATAGCTAATAGATTGGATCGTGTTGATCCAAGATTAGGATCTACTTTTGACGCATTTTCATTTTTACTTTCCACGGATTTTTTCTTTTTCATTTCCGCCATATTTTCAGGAGTATCTTCGGCTTTTCGTTTTTTTTCGTTGGAGTCTTTTTCTAATTTTTCTTTCTTTCCTTTCTTTTTCTTCTTCTGTTTCATCTCCTCTTCTTCGCAACCGCTGTCAGTTTCTTTTTCTTCGTTCACTTCGTCTGTTTTCTCCTTCTTTCCTTTCTTGTTCTTCTTTTTCTTAGTTTTCTCAGTTTCTTTTTCATCATTTTCTTCATTTAACTCATCAGTTTGATCACTTTCTTTGCTGTCCTTTTTCTTTTTCTTCTTTGACTTCTTCTCTTCCACAATCACTTCTTCTTCTAAGTTTTTTCTTTTCTTTTTCTTCTCTGGTTCCCCTGTTGTCTCTTCTTCCTTGTCTTTTGATTTAGATTTCTTTTTCTTCTTCTTCTTCTCTGGCTGAAGAGTGTTCAACTCCTCCATGTTCTCTATCTCGGATTCCGTCTTGAACCCGACCATCTTAGGTTCAGCATCCTCTTCCTCCTCTCCCTCGTCCTGGATCAGATCAGACACTAAAATAAGTTTAGTTGAAAATTAAGAGAAGAAAATAAATGACTATTAGAGCCTCATCTAGTTTGAAAAGTATTTGTTTGAAAATCAACAATCTTATTTGAATTATTTTTACCTGGAGGAGTGTAAGTGGATTTCCCACGTGCTCTCAGGTCCGCCATTTTCTTTTTAAAATAATCTTGATAGTTTCCACCCTAAAATAGAAATAGTTGTTGGTTCGGTTTTGCCTTTCCTACACAAAGCCAAATTTTGACCCTGACTGAAAATATATGCAAAAACGAACCAAAAACGAACGTGTTAAAATGGTTAGGTTTTGCATATGTTTAATATATATAGTGTTAGACAAGCATATTTTGAATATTCTTAATATTTGCCTTTCTACACCCTGAGTGAAAATATATGCAAAAACGAACAAAAAACGAGCCAAAAAAGATCCAAAAACGAGCCGAAAACGCGCCAAAAACGAGCCAAAAACACGCCAAAAACGAGCAAAAAACGAACCGAAAACGAACGTGTTAAAACGGTAAAATTTTGGTTCTTTTTCCCATTTTTTAACAGTCCAAAGAGTGAAAAAAGTGTAATGAAAAACCTGAATTGTGACGAGACCATGGGATTTCTCTTCTTTTCCAACTTCAGTTTCAGCAACCTCCGTAGCTGAATACAGGGGGTATACAATTTTTCAAAATGGAGGGGGGGGGGGAAATGAAAAATTGAACATCAAAAGGCAAGTTTTTTCGATCTTTTTTGCTATTTTCCCCCAAAATATTCATTTATTATAATTTTTCCCTAAAAATATGATTAATTTCCCCAAAGTCAGCTAATATAACCCTAAAAAATACTCTGGAGAAAAAAAAATGATTTCCAAACTGTGGGGGGTGATATTTAAAAAAGAATGCACATCCCTGACTGGACATTGAATACAAAGGTATTTATTAAAAAATTTAAGAAGAAGATTATTCTACTGTTAAATTTCCGTAAAAAAAATGTTTCATTATTTAGCATAATTTCCAAATTTTTTATCTTTTTGACAAAAATCATTGAATTCCCAGAAAATCTATCAAAGAAAAAAAAAGGTTAAGTTTTTAAAGTTAAGTTATTAAAAATGTATGTTTCGAGGAGGGGAGAATTTTCTAATAAATATATATTATATATTCATGACAGGAAAAAAATTTGGTTTTGTTTTTTGTAAAAATACCTTTAGCTCCTTCTTTTTCTCGCTTTTTGCTCTTTCTTTTCTCTGATTTGGTTCCAAGAATACAACCAAGATCATCTAAAGTTTAAGTTCGATAAATTATAAAAAAAAGGCCAAACTTACCAATAAACAAATATACGATTAAACTGTCTCCTCCTGAGAAGGAACCAATACAATGTAGAACTTTTTACTTGAATTTGTGATATTCTTATTTTCTGATATTTCAATGGTCAAATTTCTTTTGATTCATAATGTCAAGACTAAAAAGTAATTTTAGTTTATTAATGCATAAATTAGCGTTCGTTTACTTAGTTTTGTATCATTTAGTTTTATAAATCTGAATGTTGGTTTTATTAATCAATATACATGGGAATTAAGCAATAAACATGGGAATAAAGCGATAAACATGGGATTTAAGCAATAAACATGAGAATCAAGCAATAAACTTGGGAATTGAGCAATATATATTGAGATCAAGCAATATGCATGACAATCAAGCAATATACATGGGAATCAAGCAATATAAAGGAGAATCAAGCAATGTACACGGGAATCAAGCATTATACATGGGAATTTAGCAGTATACATGGGAATAAAGCATTAAACATGGGAATAAAGCACTAAACATGGGATTTTACCAATAAACATGTTAATCAAGCAATTTTCATGGGAATCAAGCAATAAACATGGGAATCAAGCAATAAACTTGGAAATTAAGCAATATACATTGAGATCAAGCAATATGCAAGACAATCCAGCAATATACATGGGAATCAAGCAATATAAAGGAGAATAAAGCAATGTACACGGGAATCAAGCATTATACATGGGAATTTAGCAGTATACATGGGAATTAAGCAGTATATATGTGAATTAAGCAATATGCATGGGAATCAAGCAATATACATGGAAATCAAGGAACATACATGGGAATTAAACAGTATACATGGGAATCGAGCAATAAACATGGGATTTAAGCAATAATCATGGGAATAAAGCAATAAACAAGGGAATTAAACAATATACATTGAAATCAAGCAATATACATTGGAATCAAGCAATATGCATGGGAATCAAGCAATAAACATGGGAATGAAGCAATAAGCTTGGGAATTAAACAATATACATTGAAATCAAGCAATATACATAGGAATCAAGCTATAACCTTGGGAATTAAACAATATACATTGAAATCAAGCAATATACATGGGAATCAAGCAATAAACATGGGAATCATGCAATATACATGGGAATAAAGCAGTAAACAAGGGAATTAAGCAATAAACATGGGAATTAAGCAATAAACATGGGAATTAACTGATATTTCAAGATCGTCTTTGTCCAGAATTATCACATTTGTTCTTCAAGCAATAAAAGTTTTAAAATGTCAAATAGTTCTGAAAAAAATTCAGCCTCTTTTAACTCGTATAATTCTAAGCCATATCTTTTCTCTGTATACTAATCGATGAGAAAGAGAGAAATCACCAAATTTGGAATTTTCAATTTACTAAGTACAACAACAAATTTCTAACTTATTTAGTTTACAGCTTTCCCACCATGTTTCGCCATTTAATAATATTGATAATACTAAATAAAAATCATTTTAAAGCACGACCTTGAAATTATTTAAAAGAAGACAACCATGAAATCATTTATAGAGACAAACATTAATATTATTTTCAAATCAACACCAATCCAATGTTTATTGGGGCACCCTGTACTTACCAGCTGAATAATTTTTGAGGTCTTTTCCCCGGGTAAACTTCTGATAATGAACACGCTTCTTGGAGCTCTTACTCGTTTCTTCCAGGGAACCTTTTACCTCTAGATAGATAGAGATAGATAAATAGATATAGATAGATAGATAGATAGATAGATAGATAGATAGATATATAGATAGATAGATAGGTAGATAGAGATAGTGAACACGCTTATTAGAGTTCTTATTCGTCTCTTCCAGGGAACCTTTTACCTCTAGATAGATAGATAGATAGGCAGATGGATATATTATTATATGGATAGATGAATGGATATATGTATAGCTTATTTGGTCAAAACGCCGATATATGCATGTCCCAATATGAATATTATCATTTTATTGATTATGGTGAAGAAAATAATTGACTTTGAAGAATGAACGAAAGAAGTTCTTCATGTCGGATTTTTTTCTCGTCTGAACTTCATGGAATAGTTTAAATATTTATCTTTCTGCAAGATGCTGTGTCGGCATCTTCAAATAACGGATTCCCTCTTTTAACATTTACCCGTATTTTCTCCACTCTCAGTCGCAGTACCATGCTCAGAGTTTAAAGCTGCCAAAACCGCCTAAATAGAAATTTTAATTTAAAAAATATACTTTTAAAAATACAAGAGCTTATATCTGTTCATTCGTATTTGGTAAATGTATTTAATAGTCCTTAAAAATTTGCTTTTGTTATGATTCATCCTATACACCCAGGGAATAGGAATAAAGGGAAAGGAAATGGCGCTGGTCCGGCATGAGAAAGCCAGTCGCACTGCTTTGCAGACCAGTACGGAAAACTTTACACACACTATTTTGGTACAGACACACAACATGAATACAGTCAAGGAAATTGCAGAACAATGTCGTTAATTATAATTAAACTTGAATAACTAGGAGTTTATTGTAAACTTTAATCAAATTATATTCTTTGCATGAAAACTTGGCTTTATAGTGTTGCCTTAAATATGTAAATAATATATTACATGCATATTAAACTTAGTTTTTAGTAAACAATTAACAATAAACAGATGTACTCTCCTAGATTGTAAAAATACTGAGATTCTTACGTACTGTATAAACCTACAGTACACACCTTCGGTACGACGTAAACTTTACACACACTCTTTTGGTACAGACACACACACATGACGTTTCCGCCCCCAACGTCCTTATTTGTTTAGTCATCTGACCTGGAAATCGTCCTGATGAGCGAGCCAAGTATCGTCGTGTCCCTGGAAACCGATTCCTTTAGCGTCGTCTTTATGCCTTAATGTTACAGGGGCAATTCTTCCATCTTGGTTAGCTCCCAGGCCCTTGATAGATAGATAGATAGATAGATAGATGGATAGATAGATAGATATATATAGATATAGATTGAAAGATAAAATAGATTGATAGATAAAGTAACTAGATAGGTAAAAAGAAAGATAAAGATAGGTATAGATAGATAGATGGTTAAAAATAGATATATATAGATAGATATATGATAGAAAGAGAGTTAAAGATAGATATATAAAGATGAATAGAGAAAGATAGATAAGAGATAAATAGAAAAGATAGTTAAAAAATAAAGAAAGATAGATGGATGTATCAGTAGGATAGATATTTATATAAATAGCTAGGAGATAGTTAGACAAAAGGACAGATAGGAGATAAATAGATATGCAGACGAAGTGATGAGATAAGATAGAAAAGTAGAAATGAATTTATAAAATCTAAGAAAGTTGAGAAAGTTGATCGAGATGAAAGAGATCATGAAAAAACTCATTCTCTATGAAGTTACCCCAACTCCTGATATTTCAAGCTTTCAAGCCCAAAGCCCACCTTTCCTTGTTCCCAGCCCATTTTCTCCATAAGTTTTTGTCCAAACTTATTTGTGTCGTTGGCCCAGATGTTTCCCCGTGGATTTAGGGTCCATTTGGTCCGACGTCTTGGTTCAGCTAGAGCCATCTTATCCGACTGAAAATAAGTACATTGCATAAACTTAGTGTTTTAATCAGAGCAGTATTAAGACTGAACTGCTCTAATCTACAGGGTCCGGACATTTTCTAATGGATATCACTTAGGGTACCGGCGAGAGCTGGTAAGATTATGAAATGGTATATATGTCTGCTATATAGTAGACAGTGATACCCTATTATTACGATTTATTTCACGAGTTCTGAAATAAAAATTTTAACACGGAATAATATATGTTTGTTTGTTTTATACAGGTCTATCATAAAAATATAAAGTTTAGATAAAAATGTCCTTTTCCTCATATTCTATTTAATTTGCTGAAATTGTTGAAATACTCTTGAGATTACGTCCAAAAAAAAAAGGAAAATCGAAATGTTAAAATTTGTTTTCAATTAAAAAAAAACGCGTAAGTGCCGCGTTGAGCATTGAAAGCACACGTGAAATAATTGATTAGTTGATTGATTTAACCTTCAATGGAGTAGTATCATCCAAACTACGAGTTACCTAATAACATGTTTAAAAAATTATTCCTGGCAAAAAATGCTTTTTTAAATGAAGCATATTTTTAATTTGGGCGTGGTGTATTTTTCGACCTTCGCAAATCTACTATACTCCACTTCTGACCTACGCCAAATCCGCTATGCTACACATCCGACCTCCTAGCACGTGGTTTTACAGGTGCTAAATGGACTTGTGGCCACAGCACCCGGCCCCCTAGCCTGTCCTAGCAGCGGCGCTCGTCTCCTATCTGTCCTTGCCGCAGCGCTTGGCCCAGAAATTGTCTTAAACTAACCTAACCCTTAAATAATACAAAACTAAACAGCTGGCGAAGGCCTGATATTGCGGTAGGTCGGAAAGTTAGTAGGTCAGAAGTTCAGTAGGGCGGGCCGCGTCAGTTAGATTTCCCTTGATTGGAAACAGCTGATTGTGTTCTTGGAGCTCTTACTCGTTTCTTCCAGGGAACCTTTTACCTCTAGATAGATAGAGATAGATGATTTGATTTGATTTGATGTTTAATATATATAGTGTTAGACAAGCATATTTTGAATATTCTTAATATTTGCCTTTCTACACAAAGCCAAATTTTCACCCTGAGTGAAAATATATGCAAAAACGAACAAAAAACGAGCCAAAAAAGATCCAAAAACGAGCCGAAAACGCGCCAAAAACGAGCCAAAAACACGCCAAAAACGAGCAAAAAACGAACCGAAAACGAACGTGTTAAAAC
>NW_019398309.1:15789-17063 GCF_000591075.1 Eurytemora carolleeae
TTGTTTATGTTATGATCAGATCAGTTGTAATTTGTCCTAGACTCGATGTACTTTTATAGTCATAATTTTTATTTAAATTGCGTTAATTTACGTATGCCATTCAGTACAACTTGCACATTTAAACTTTGTCTAGTCAAATTCCTACCTCAGTTTTATTTGCATTGATTAATTTGTTTCATTAAGTACAATATGCAGTATACATTGTTGATACTATAGTACGCATTTAGTGTTATCACGCATAAACAAAGTGATAAATTAGCAACAATCCAGAGGATAAAATGCCATGCGTACGACAGAGATGGTGCTGTTTGCACATTTTCTCAAGACCTCTAAATTTATACCTGCCTGCATATCTATATATATATTATCTTTGGTCTTAACCTTATCCCTTGTTAATAAGCCTTTAGTTTACAGACTGAGGAATACAAATCGCAACCTGACCCGACAAACTAGTTTTCAAAACGTCAGATTCTATGTCAAATTCAAGATCTCAGAATTGTAGATGATACTAGTCTAAATTTAAGTTTACTATAAAATAGAGAGTAAAATGTGAAGCATTTGTAAATTTTTGGGTTTTTTATTATTCATTCTCCATACATAGATTTCCAACATTTCTGTTTAATAAAAGTTTGAAAGAGAGAGTTTTCTAGGTTAAATATATATTTACGAATATTTTATGTTGTTGCCTATGTTATTATGTCGCTATGTAATGAATGATCTCTTTCAAACTTTTTATTGAAACAATAAAGGTACAGATCTGAGAAAATTGTGTAATAATGATAAAAAAAACACACGAACATTCATTTATATATATACATACAAAAATGCTTCTCGCAAATTACTCTCTAATTTAAGGTATGGAATTTAAACTAGTAGAGACTTAGCAACTCTGAGATCTGTAATGAATGATGGTAGACTGTCTATAAACTAAAGTGTATCAGGTGCCTCTCAAAATATCAACTTATTTATTTATTTCTTATTTAAGGTTCGAAGATATGTTTGCACTTCTCGAATATTAACTCAAACAGATTTATCCCAATACATTAATCTTTCCAAAGCCCTATACCAGGTAGAGTATTTAGATTTTGGCCAGGGGTGTATATTTTCTCAAAAAATCGTCTGTTTATACCTTCCTTTTGAAAAGTGTATTTTTTAATGTTCTTTTCTCCAAATTGAAAATTAATGATTGATAAGGGAGAAATAAATGACTTCTTGGGTATTAAGTTTTAAAAAGAATAATAAAACATTCCTGTCGATTTCCAATCTTTCATTCC
>NW_019398310.1:0-6839 GCF_000591075.1 Eurytemora carolleeae
TAAGCATACTAAAATATGTGATATTAAAGGGAGTGTTTGTGAAAAATGAAAGGGGGTACAGGCTTACGGCGAAAAATAAGCGCTTGGTATCGTTAATAATCTTACTTCTATCTGTTGTGTCTATAAGGAGAAAATTGTTAATATGCAGTTTGTTTCTTTTGCCACTGAATTAATTGTGAAGTCAAGTTTAGCAAAAGAATTCATAAAGCCCAACCTGGGAATCTGGTTTTACTCCAACCTAACGCCCTAGCTATCATCCGTTTGGCAACTGAAATATATATAATTTTGCATCATCATTTATCAGTTTTCGTTTTAGGCAAAATTTTTTTTTTGGGCTTACTTAAAATAGGATTAATGTTATGTTCTTATTGTTGGATAAAAATGAGTATACAATAAATTCTAAAAGTATCCATCTATTACATTAAGAATAGTTCAATCATCCTAAAATTAGACTGAAAAAAGTTTTATATTCTTCAAAAAAGCTTATTTTTAAATGCAATATTGATACATTTGCTTTCAGATAGGAAATGTAAACGGATTTGAAAAACTCACCATCAGTTCTTCTATTCATCGTAGTGTTCATGTTTCTCTGAAAATACATTTCCATTAGATACCATTGTTGATGTAACAAGTTTTCTTCTTCCTTCAGTTTAATATTCTCTCGGTTTCCCGCCTCTTTTCTTTCCATCTTTTCCAGGATGGGCTGTTGTTCCGTTTCAGTCTCGCCTTTTACCACCATCATCTTCTCCAGTTAAGCATCAAGGAGAAGTTTCTGCATCTTAACTTCATCATCTTATCCTCTACGTGGAGTTTTTCAATCTCCAGCTTTCTCATCTATAATAAAAAATATATAAGCGGAGTAAACACATCTGTAAATATCTCTTTTACTAAAAATATCGCAATACCCAAAAATGACATTTTCAATTCTTAATACATAATTAAAACAAAATCTGGCTTCAAACTAAGTTTAAACTTTAAATTTCTAATTTCTAAATTCATAATTCAAAGTTCTATATCAAATATCAATGTTAACATTTTCAATCTCTCGGAAAACGATCTTTAGCCTTACCGACTACCCTTCATTAACAATGAACCTTTGTTAATGATCGTTAACGACCAATCTTTGTCGTTAACGATCTTTAACGACGACCTTTGTTAACGATAGTTAACGAAGAGAGGAAACAGACTGGAAGGGCATCTGTATTTATAATTGAGTAGATTTTAAGAAAATATCAAGAAATTTCAGCTCCCCTACAACTGTTTAACTTCATGTAAGACGACATTCAATAAAGTTGCATGAAATTTATTTCCTAAAACGATTGTTTTTCTAAAAACTACCATTTTTATAAAGCTCGCCGTTTCGTTCACAACAACCCTTCGTTTACGACCGTTAACATAACAAATTTTAAGTTAACTGTAGTATACTTAAATTAAAAAAAAAATGTTGTATTTATTTTATGAGGGGAAGGAGTTTCCGACATAGTAAAGGAAAAAAGGGGAGATTTAGGAGAGGTTGGAGAAGGAGTTTCAGGAACAAGGACAGTTGGAGGTGGAACTAGAAGAGGGTGGGAAAAAATAGATAAAAAAGGGAAAGGGACAGGAAGGCGACGGGAAGGGTAATTTGAGGAATTTGAGGAAATGTAAGGATTATCATCCTAATCCAGATTTAAATCAATTAGATCATCTTCATAATGTTCATCTTCATCTTCATCTTCATCATCTTCATGTTCATCTTCATCTTCATCTTCATCTTCATCTTCATCTTCATCTTCATCTTCATCTTCATCTTCATCTTCATCTTCATCATCATCTTCATCTTCAGCTTCAGCTTCAGCTTCAGCTTCAGCTTTACCTTCATCTTCATTGCCTTCTTGTTCTCTAGAAAATACCATGTTTAAATTACATTGCAGCAATGGTCTTTCTTGCTCAAAGCTTCAAAGGGGGGGGCACAGTCCCCCCTTTTAACCTCAAAAGGGGGGCACAGGGAGTCCTCTATTTCTGAGAAAAATAAAAATAAAAAAGGAGAAGAATGTTATATGTGTAAATGATTTTTTCTTTAAATAAAAGAAAAATTAAGTGCGCTCTGAACTAAACTATTTGTGAATTTTTATATAGGCTTTAAAGGGAGTGACCAGCTATGTAAGATAGTTAAACTAATTATGCACTGTTGTGGAAAACTTCTTTAAATTCTTCAATTATTATAGAGGACGTGAGTCAGACTCTAAATAACAACACATAAATAACTTCCAGTATATATGTTTCTTATAACTTATTACTAGAGGGTTCAGAACTAGAGTCAATATCGAAATCACACATGTGGATCTTTAATCGGTACTATGCCCCGTATCCGTTCTATCTCATTCTGTTGAATCTTGTGGAACTAGTTTAACGAGGCCAGGCATCGTCTTCCACATTACCCCCCCCCCCCCCCNATAAAAACTCAAACAATCCAAACGGGGTCACAATGGCAGTTTTACAAATATCTGCCTCACTCATGGGAACTTGATTGTAACCCTTCACTAGGTCGAGTTTGGAGAAAAACTTGCAACCTCTTAAATTGTTGGTAAAATCACGAATGTTAGGTAGAGGATACCGGTCTGGTCTGGTAACATTGTTCAAACGGCGGTAATCACCGCAAGGACGCCAGGATCCATCAGATTTTTGAACCATATGCAGAGGTGAGGCCCAAGGACTATCAGAACGGCGGATAACTCCCGCCGATTCTAATTTTTGGAACTCAGCTTTCGCTTGTGCCAACTTAATTTGATCCAAACGGCGGGGGCGAGCAAATAAAGGTTGTCCTTCTGTTTCAATCACATGCTCCACGTTGTGCTCAGGGAGTTTACCAGGTGTTCGTGGATTCCAGGCTGCAGGAAACTCATCCAGGAGAGATGCAACATCAGGGGCGAGTTTACACACAGAGGCAACGGAGGAATCGGCGGGAGAAAACCTAGGTGGTGCAAGAGGTTCAAAGGAGAGATTTTGAAGAACTTGGCGGTTCTTGGTGTCGACTAGGAGGTCAAACTCTGCCAGGAAGTCTGCTCCCAGGATTGGTTGGTCCACGTCGGCGAGGAGAAACTGGAACTGGAAACGGCGGGAACCAAACTGTAGAGGAATCAATCTGGAACCCCAAGCTTTAGTTGGCCGTCCATCAGCCATTAGGAGGTGGGGGCCTGTCGGTGCAGCTGAGGAACGATGAGAAAACACAGATCTTGACACCCCAGTGTCGACTAAATAATCACAGTTTGACAGGGCATCTTGAAGGTACACGAGATAACCGCCGACGGGAAGGCTGTTTAATTTTTCCTCCTCCCGTCGGCTCTGGTGTTTCCCTGGAAACTGCAAGGAGGGCGACAGTTGTTGGCGGCAGGACCAAAACGATGGTGGAAATAAAACTCTGATTTTGATGGACCTGTGGTTTGACTACGGCGGTTCGGCGATGGGCTTCTGCGGTCCTGAGCTCTACCACATGATGGAGAAGGTGATGAGGTCAACACTGCGGCTAAGAGGTGGTCGGTAGGTATGGCTTTCCTGGCGTCCCACAAACTATCAGCGTATAACGCCATTTCACTAGGGTTTTTGAATTCCCTGGAGACTAGATGGTCCCTCATCTCGATGGGTAACCTCTCCAGAAATAAACCCTGGAACAGGCAACCTGGTTTCTTGTCCTCTGGGAGAAGGGCAAACATGGCGTCCATGAGCAGTAGGGCGCCTGTCTCCCAGCCCAGGGTGGTGAATTGGTTTGGAAACCTTCTGCCAGCGTGATAGAGTATACGAGGAGACCAGCTTGGCCTTCAAATCCTCGTAAGGGGTTTCTGAGGAGGCAGCAGAACCCATGATCAGGCTGCGTACTGAGACCATGATCTTCTGGGGAAGTTTCTGTAGGATGTGGTCGAATTTGGTTTTTGACTGTGATTTGGGCGTTTCTGAAAGCCGCCTCTGCATGAAGGAAGCATAGGTCGGGGTCCTCTGTCCAGAAATCCGGGAGCTTGGCGGAGACTTTGGCGACAAACTCGGTTGGAGTTTCTTTTCGGACGGTCATGATGCTCGGATGTATCACTTAATGTTCAAAGTTCAAGAAAATCACAAAACTGGATAGCGTTTACTGTATGTTCAAAGTTGGGGGTCACCAATATAGAGGAAGAAAGTCAGACTCTAAATAACAACGCATAAATAATTTCCAGTATATATATTTCTTATAACTTATTACTAGAGGGTTCAGAACTAGAGTCAATATCGAAATCACACGTGTAGATCTTTTATCGGTACTATGCCCCGTATCCGTTCTATCTTATTCTGTTGAATCTTGTGGAACTAGTTTAACGCGGCCCGGCATCGTCTTCCACAGTCAGTTCAATAATGATTCTATAAGATCTGCAAAAATCTTTGTGATTTATGAGAAACCAGAATAATGAGATAATAGAAACTAATAAATGAATAAAATTACTTATTTTTGATGATAAAATCAATTTTCATTTTTCTGTAGTTTATTGTACAACTTTTTTACATTTAATGTCGTCGTTATTCAATAATTTCAAACAAATAATCCAGAAAACATATCAACCCGCCAAAGTATGACTTTTGAACATCGAATTTGCGTTGAAACTCTGGATTTACAAATCTTTAAAAAGTTAAAAATGCATTAAATAATTACGTAAGAATAAATAAAAATATACCTGTCCTTCTCCACCTCCATCTTCTCCAGTTCAGCATCAAGGCGAATTTTCTGCATCTTCAACTTCATAATCTTATCCTCTATGCGGAGTTTTTAAGCTTTCTCATCTTCTCAATTTCAGCTTCCAGGCGAAGTTTTCCATCTCCATTGTCTCCAACTCTGACTCAAGGCGGAGTTTCTCCACCTCGAGCATTTTCTGATAAAAATCCATCTCCTAACATCAAAAATATACCTTTAATTGGTGACCTAAACTTCTTTATTCACCTTTGTGTGGAAAAATAAGCAAATTATTGATAATAATATTAAGTTAACAAATTTATGAACTTTTATTTTATTTCATTTGTTGACAAGTTTAGACTTTGATATTTGTACTCAGTCAGAAATTCTGTTTTAACCAAATTTTCAACAAGCCTTAAAAAATTTATACTAAAGGTAGTTTCCTTGTCTGAAGATCTCACAAATCTCCAGTTATATTTATCTATTTGTTTGGACAAAACAATCTGATCCTAAAGTCATACTCATTCATCCAAAACATTTCAAAAGTCTAAAACCTAACAATATCTTGAAATGTTTAGCTTAAGACCACCCCCCCCCCCCACCATCCAAAGATTCCTAACATATTCGGTAAAACAGTCATACTCATTCATCCAACATAGATTTAAAACAAATATATCATGAAATGTTTAGCTTAAGAGCACCTCCGCCCTCCACAAATTCAAAATATATATCCGATTAAAAATGTTAAGATTTCTAAATGAATTGATGCCTGAAAGTTTAATCTGGTTTCTCTTCCTTTAACTATTCGTCTCCCGTTAATCCTGCAAAAGTAACATGGGTAAATGTTTTACAGAGAAAAATGGATTAAGGAATTTATATATTTCTAGGGTATTATTCAAAATCGTCTATTTACAAAGCTGTTGATGGAGGGATAAAAGGGATGTGATTAGAAAGGAGGGATGGTATCGTAAGGAAAAAATGGGATTAGAAGGTAGGGATAGGATTGGAAGGGAGAGATGTAATGGGAAAGGAAGGAAAGAAATGGGACGGAAAGGGAGGGATTGGATGGGACCCCTGGATAACAACATATATTTAGTCCATTATTTGTTTACTTAGAATTCATAAATTAATGCAACAATAAATATCATGCATTCATAAAAAAAAAATTAAAGAATCAATTTCTCCATTGTTCAAACCACATAGAGCAGTATATATATCATGCACTAGTCAGTATATATCATGCACTAGAAACAAATGAATTATTGTTATGCAACAGTAAATATCATGCATTAGAAAGAAAAGAAGCAAACAAACTTCATTTACTAAATTTAAAGATTTAATTATAAAACTCTCCACAAATAACTAGAACAAAACTCACCTTAAGACCCATCAAGTGCAGAATCTTAACCAAAATGTTGAAGAAAAAAAACCTGTACACACTATGTATTTTTGAGCCCTTAAAACCTCAATACCAGTAGAGAAATGTTGTGATGAAGTAATAGGGTTTCTCAAAAAGAATGAGACTGTGAAGACAACGCAACCCAAGAGCCAAAACTCAATAAGTATGACGATTTTAAGCTTGATTTTTTGATTTTGCATTCAATGGAATATTTTGATGCTTTACTAAATGATTAAGCACAGAAATAAGACAGTTTGGCTTACAGAAATCTTATCATTTGTGGGTAACCCTGTTTAGATTTGGGAAAATACTGCCAATCCTTTAAGGGGAGTGACCGGCTATGAAAGGTAGTTGAACTGAGTTCTTAGTGTTGTCGAAAACTTCTTTTGGATTCATTTGAGACATATTACACTTTTTAATGTTCGGTAAATCCTGAGCTTGAGTTTAAAGCCGACGTTTAATACTCCTACTTTGGGGTTGGATATGCTTTCAGAATTATATATTTTTTTAAATTTATTAATTAACGACAAAATAAAATGCAAAAATATTCTACAACAAACTACGGACGTCATGTATAGGAACATTTTGAGAAAATAAAAATTAATCTTATCATCGAAAATAAGTAATCTTGTTCAATTATTAGTTTATATTATCTCATTACTCTGGTTTCTCATTATTCACAAATTATTAAGAATTTGAAAAAATTTGCGAATAAATTCAAAGAAAATTATAAATTCAATATAATAATGGAAACGAAATAATCGATTT
>NW_019398310.1:6982-16615 GCF_000591075.1 Eurytemora carolleeae
GATTCATTTGAGACATCGAACACTTTTTGTAAATCCTGAGTTTAAGAGCAAACTTGACGTTCAAAACTCCTACTTTGGGGTGGATACATGTTTAGATTTTATAAAAATTATTAAATAACAACGACATAAAATGTAAAAGAAATCTACAATAAACTAATTAGTTGCTTAGGAATAGGTTAAGAAAACAAAAATTAATCTTATCATCAAAAATAAGTAATCTTGTTCAGTTAGTTTATATTTTCTCATTTATTATGATTTCTCATTATTCACAAAGATTTTCTGGAATATTATTAAAAACGCGACATTTGAAGAATTTGAATAAATCTGCGAATAAAGTCAAAGAAAATAAGAAATTCAATTAAATGATGAAAACGAAATAGTTGATTCTAGCATTAATTTATTGACAAATTTCTGTTGAGAAATATGTAACCAACAATCTAATTCAATTACTGTATAATTTTAACTTCATTTTTCGTCGTCGTTATTTAATAATTAAAAACAAAAAGTTTGATATGTCCCAAATGAATCCTAAAGAAGTTTTCCACAACACTGCATACTCAGTTCGACTATAACCTTACAAAGCCAGTCACTCCCTTTAAGGAAATATATTACATTTTATTGCTTTTGAACCCATTAAAATATATAATATTAAATTAATTGAATCCTATATTCCTTATTGTTCAGGTCACCAGAGCTTTCTCCTGGAGGAATATTCTTTCCGTTCACACTAAGTAAATGATAATAAACTTTTAAAGTTAAAAAAAAGGAAAAAATTAAACGAAATTATAACAATTTAAAAAATTCACTTGATATAACACTGAACAACAGCTAACCTGACTCCATTCAAACTCCCAGTATTAGTTATTCTAGCACTATGGGTGTCCTTGTTGAAACTAAGGCTAGCATGGTTTCTCGAGATGTTTATGTCCTAAAGCAGTTTATTTTTATTTTTGTTAATAATCTGTGTCTAAAAGAGACCGTCTACTTAAAGTTCACCTTTAAAACTTTATATGTGTTAAATATGACATTTTTTTGTTCTTTAAGGGACTGTAAAGGCAAAATGGGTTTATCCATACCCCCTTTCATTTTTCCCTTACAGTCCCTTTAAAAAATATAAACTGCAAAGAAAAAGGATTAATTGGCACCTAACCTTGTAAAAATGGAGGTTCACTTGAATTTATGTATGAGATTTTCTTAAATTTTAAAGAGTACCATGTGCATATTTTACCCTGATGAGAAGGTCGGCTTCCAAACTTCTCCCTATTTTAAACGGCAGATGATTTACCTCCACCGTCTTGGGACTATAAAAATTAATTTTTAAGATCTTTAAACATTGCAGAATATCAAAAGAATATCAAATCAATATCTATTGAATATTCAATGACTTCAATTAAATGCATCTTTAGAAAAATAAGTGGTCATGTACAAATTGATAGGGGGGGGGGATATAGAAACTTCAAAAAATTATAATCTCTGCATTCATAAATTGTATTATACAGGACAGACACGAACTGAATATAAAATCAACATCTTAAAACATTAAATATTTTTACCTTGTAGCACCAATCCCATGAAGAGACAGAACAGGATATGAACCTTTAAAATTTACACTTTTCAGTCTCAGTAAGTCTATATACTCTGGATGAGTTTTGAGTACCTGCATGATGATTGAGTTATATCTGAAATCAAAAATCGGACATTTAAAGCCAACAAGGTTTGATGTAAAACTTTATTCTGTGATTTCCGGATAAAAAAATGCAATTAATTATATATCAACATATATATGACGTTCACTATCTCTACTGCAGAAAATCACATTGCAAACCATAAAAAAGATCTTTATCTCTCTCCTCCCCATCCTCCCCTTCCACCGCAAATACACACAACAGAGTAACCCCGTCTCAAGAAATCGATAACAAAAGCTTTATTTCCTAAAAAATAACATAAATTTTAGGTCATGGTTATTTGAGCAATGTTTTAATGAATATTAATGATAGAAAAATCTTACGATTTATTAGGTTGTGATAGGGGGAGACTTATTGTTGATCAGTATTGAAATACGTTTTTAAACTTCTGAAAAATTACATTTGAATATTTAACAAAATTCACTGATGCTTCTTATGAAAATATTCTTGCTTAACTTTAATGATTTCACAATAACGAAAATATTTTTAGCTCCGTAGAACGGAGTACAAAGGAAATGTGGGCTGAAAATTATGTTTGGCTTTCTCCGAGAGGAGATTCAAGTTGAAGATGACATTTTGCGGAGGTCTTAAAATTAATGGTTAACACTGGCCCCAGGCAGGGTTTGAGGATGTTAGGATAACATACGAGAATGAAAACATAACCATTAATTTGTTTACAACATTTCGTTTGAATGATTGATAGGTACTAGATTGATTGATTGAAATAAACAGAGGTACTATTACAAGGTACATTAGTTAATACTGTATTAAATAAGCAAATAGTTGATGAGATTAAACAGTGGAGTAAAATTGAAATCGAATTGCACATTTGCAAAGTAATTTAAGGAAGAGTAAAAAAAAAGAAAAAAAAGGATAAAATTAATATGTAAGTTGAGAATGAATCTTGGATATAAATTAAAATGAAATAGCTTGAATGAAGGATTTAATGAAATTAGAAAGGATTATTATTTAATATGAATTGAAATGTTTTCCAGTTTTTTCTAGTTGAAAAAAAAGGAAAGGAAGAAATTAAATATTTAAATAGTTGATTCCTGCGTTGACATTTGTATTAGCTCTATTGATTGATTTCGTTGAGCTCTGCGAGGATTTCGTCCTGTGTGTGTTCCGGTCTGGAACTTGGGGCTAGATTCCTTGCTTCTGTGGAGTCTGAGGTCAGGCTGGGAACTGTTTCTTGAGGACATTGAGCTTCTAGGTTCATGAATGGGTAGAGTTGGTTGAGGTGTCTGTCCACTACTATTTTGCGTCCACCTACTTCACGCCGATAGCTGATAGTAGCACCATAGACGTCTCTGTTCTTTCTGCAGAGGAGCTGCTCCACCCTGGCAGCTGAGAGTGGATTGTTGTATATAGGTTCATTCTTGAACAGAACTATATCTCCAACCTGAGGGGGGTTGCCCTGGTCCTTCCAGGTGACAGTGAACTTGCGTCTGGTGTACTCTTGCTCCCATAATGAATGGAACAAGTTGAGGACAACATTCCACCTGGAGATCTGTTGATTGATGGATGTTGTAGGATTGACCTCATCTCTGAAACACTCTCGAAACCCATGGAGAACGTGGTTAGGAGTGAGGGTGATTCCAAGTGGTGCTCCAAGGATCAGCGGTCTGTTGTTAAGTTTTTTAATGACTCCATGCGTCCAGGTAAGTAGTTCTTCGTCATCCATGATCAGCTGGTGTGGTCCGTTGAGGGATTTGTTGACAGTATTCTTGATGGAACCGATTATTCTTTCCACAGCTCCAATACCGGCATGATGTTTAGGTAGAGTAACTCTGAATTCGATAGACGTGAATTTCAAATTGAGGTTGGAGATGACCTTCATCTCAGTGTTGACCAGGTCCTTGCCAGCCTTGACAACGTTCAGTCCAGCATCAATCCAGATGATGCGAGGGGTGCCTCTCAGAACGAATGTTCTATTAAAACCTCTGGTGATACTCTGGGCGCTGTAGTTGTGTAGGATTTCTAGATGCACCCTGAAACTGGAAAGACAGAGGATTACCAGGATCCATCTCTTGGTCTTGTTACCGTCTTTCTGTGCAAACACAGGTCCGAAGATGTCAGCTTGGCAGTAGGAGAAGGGGGGTTGGATGGATTTGAGGACGTCAGGGACATCAGCTTCAAATGCTGCGAATGGAATCTTGTTCAATTTGATACATCCAGGGCAAGATTTCTTTAGAGCAGTGATCATCTTACAAATTCCAGGAATGAAGAAGCTGGTCTGAATATGTGCAAGTACATGGAGGACATCTCTACCGTGACCCAGATCAGCGTGAGCATCGTTCACGATGCATTTGGCGAGAATAGTCTTCTTGCAGATGAGAGGAACCCCGATTTTGGAACGGAAGCTGCGGTCTGATACATAATATACCCCATCCACCAGCTGAATGACGAGGTGTTTCATCTTGTTGTTGGCAATGATGAGTGCCGACTCTGTGGTAAAACACTTGAGGACTGAGGACAAGATGGAAGATTTAATAGAACTCCAGGTAGTAGTGAGTTCTCCCTGGACAATTCTTTCTCGAGTAGGATCATTTCTCCAGGATCTGCAAGCCTTGAGGAGAAGGTTTAGAGCCCGGATAACTGTGGAGAGGCTCTGTTCGTGATGTAGAAGACTCAAAATATATTCCCGGGAAGGGTTATCTGGGGATAATCTCTCGAGGTTGACCGTCCTGGTGGGAATCTCACCAGAGGTGATGGAAGAACAGGGGATGATGGGCCATGAGGACTTGTTCTGAGGTAAGAAACTACCATTCAACCAGTATTCTGAGTTGACCTGCGCACAGCTGGTTCCGGATCTGGTGAGCAGGTCAGCTGGGTTGAGGTTACCAGGACACCAGAACCAATTATTGGGTGAGGACGCAGCTAGGATTTCCATTAGTCTGACTCCGTAAAATACAGGATTTCCAGCTGAATAGTTTTTAGCGATCATTCTCAGGATGATCTCTGAGTCTCCAATGAACGTAGGAGAGGAGAGAGAGACATTGAAGAGTTCCTGATTGATCTTTTGCTCCATCCTGGAGGCGAGTAAGGCTCCAGCCATTTCAGATTGTGGAGCGGAAAATGCAGACTTTCCCAATATCTTTGAGGAGCTGGAGATGAGGTTGAACTGATCGTCAGAGTGAGCATACACACAAGCTTCATAGCCTTGCAGAGAACCGTCGAAAAAAATGAAGAGTTGAGCCTGGTATTGAAAAATGACCTGCCTGGGGAAAAATAATTCCCTTGTGAGCAGGATCTCTCTGACTGCATCTCTGAACTTAGTAGTACGTTCCTTGGACAGGATTGAGTTGATAGAACACTGCGGATCGCGGCAGATCTCACTGAACAGTGCTCGGACAGAGAACATGAGGGGGGCAGCTAATCCTGAGGGATCATAGAACTGGCACGCAACGGATAGAACGTTCTTCTTGGTGACAGGGATGGATTCGTCTTGCAAGAACTCTGAGTCTAAATCTGCAGCGGATGGAATTCCATGGGACTTCTTATGGAGGTTGAGGCGAAACTTCAAGCTGTATAAGTCCCTGAGTCTGTCCCACGTCATACCCAGGTACTTACTGGTTCCATTCTCCCCGGATTTCTCCCAGGTTTTAATAAAGAATCCTCCTTTGTTGAGAATTCTCTCTACTTCTCGTTGCAGGGTAGAGAGTTCACTTGGAGAGTTAGCTCCCACCCCTCCGTCGTCGATGTATGTGTCCTCCAGGATTGCTTGGAGGATGGCAGGCTGGAGGTGGGGGGGGGGGAATCTGTGATGAATGTCTTGACAGTTGCATTTTTTTGCACAGGTTGCATAATCGCCGGACGCACTGTCAATGAAAGGGATTGCCTGATCCCTGAAATATCTCCAGGTAGGATTAAGAGCAGGATCGCTGGAAAAGAAATTGGAGGGAACACACATTATTCTGAGGAAGGAGTCCTTGGTAGAGGTGAGTACAGATCTGAAGAATTTCTGAATATCATAAACTGCAAAATGAGGGTGACATCTGGAGCGTAACAGGATTCCTCTCATATTGGGAACATTTCCAGGGGCAGGTTGGGACACGTTGTTGAGGCTGAGGCTGGTCTCGGTGCACATAGAGCTGTCCGTGGTCATTCTAACTTTGGTGGACGAGCTGGTGGAAGATACAACAAAGTTGTAGGCTACGAAATGGAGTTGATACTGGTCTCTGTGGTCTTCAGGGTTGATTTCAATGTAATTACCATTGTTTATTTGTTGATTGATATATTTATCCATTTAAGCTGCAATTTCAGGCTTGTTAGCAATTCTAACATGTAGAGCATGGATTCTCTTCGTTGCTCCAAAATAATTCTCGCCGAGATTTGGAAGGTTTGGTTTGTAGAGACAATTAACTCGGACCTTTCCTTTGACGGGGTCCACGACAGTGTTGTCAATGATGGCCTGGATGTTCTTCTCCTTGGTGATCTGGAGGAGTTTTTCTCGATTGGAAGGTGTCGTAAAATCTTCTGCAGCAGAGGTGAGGAGGAGGAGTTGATCTTGTACATCTTGAACAGACAGCGCGTTGATGATCACGGTGTTGACGGTGTTGGCGAGGGGGGCCTCGGACCAGGTGATGGAGTTGGGAGGGACGCCTCCGTAGACCATGCAGTTGTTGGTGAGAGTACTGTGATAGAGGGCCATACCCAGGGGATCTTGTTCGATCTCCGTGGGGAAGGAGAGAAGATTATCCCCCCCCTAGCAGGATGGATACTTGACCGTCATGGTTTGACGTTGATGACCTCGTGAAAGCTCTCCACTTGGCTGGGATGGTGAACGAGAAGGCGGATCCATTGTTCAGGTTCTCCTCTATGGTGGACAACTTCAGAGTTCTGCCTTGGATTATTAGTTTAACTGTGGTGGTGAGTACAACTTTGCCTTCGCCAGCATACCCAGCTAACATTCGATCTCCGCCATGTTTCGGTCTCCGCCATGTCGTATATGCGATAGCGGAGAGGTTTCTATACCTCCATAGTATGTACTCCATGTCCCCTACATCATAAGTGCTATGGCGAAGAAATTACTATACCGCCATAGTATATACTCCAGATTTCCACTATATCTCCTCTTTAGTAGGTGCGATGACGAAGTAATTACGTACCTACATAGTATACACTCCATATATCTCTGCTGTAGATTCAATGTCGTAGGTGCAAGGGCGGAGTAATTATGTACCTCCATAGTATATACTACATATATCTCCGCCGTAGATACAATGTTGTAGGTGCGAGGGCGGAGTAATTATGTACCTCCATAGTATATACTACATTTATCTCCGCCATAGATACTCTGTCGTAGGTGCAAGGGCGGAGTATTTACATACCACCATAGTACATACTCCATGTTTCCGCTATATCTCCTCTTTAGTAGGTGCGATGGCGAAGAAATTACGTACCTACATAGTATATACTCCATATATCTCCGCTGTAGATACAATGTCGTAGGTGCGAGGGCAGAGTATTTACGTACCACCATAGTACATACTCCATATTTCCGCTATATCTCCTCTTTAGTAGGTGCGATGGCGAAGTAATTACGTACCTACATAGTATATACTCAATATATCTCCACTGTAGATACAATGTCTTAGGTGCGAGAGCGGAATAATTATGTACCTCCATAGTACATGTTTTCGCTGTCGTATATACAAAAGAGGAGATCAAATAAACTAAATCGAATATTTGAACCGTTTATTTTGTATCGGCCCGCCCGCACAGCCCTTCTTAAGCTTCAGACAGGTCAGTTACTCTACAACTCTTCAACGTGAAACACCCATATATAATCGCATGGACAGATATAATTAGTTAGATAGTTAGTTTGGACAATTGTGGAGTTATGGGGTGGGATGGTTTTTCTTCCTTTATTTGTAATTGTAAACTTTTGTTATCATTATAAGTCTTAATTTGATTCCAAGCCCCCCCCCCCCTGCATGCATATTTAATTTGAATGGCAACCGATAATTTGTTATTGTTTAAAATTGCTTTTTATGTCCAACATTAAGTGTTGAAAGGGTTAAAACTTAAGGTAGAGGTGTTTAGCTCAAAAAAATTGGAAGTAAAGCCATTCCACCCCATGGCGTCACAAGTTCAATTCTAAGAATATAATTTTCCGCTGCATATGCGCAGTATTTAGTTACACAATGTCTCACACTTATATGAACACCAACACGTGCAAAGAAAAATTTCTCAAATACTCGACTGTTGTGAATCCAAAACATTCAGGATTTTAAAAATCCATTGGGGTTACAAAGGGGATTTTTTATATGAATTCCAATATCTGGGAAATCACCTATTGACTCCATGGCTCATGCTTTAACTT
Source organism: Eurytemora carolleeae (assembly GCF_000591075.1). Taxonomy (NCBI): domain Eukaryota; kingdom Metazoa; phylum Arthropoda; class Copepoda; order Calanoida; family Temoridae; genus Eurytemora; species Eurytemora carolleeae. The sequence continues at coordinate 14,996 of NW_019398310.1, forward strand.
TAACACATTGGATATTGACCCAAAAGGATAGAGCAGTTAGAATTGGTTACAATAGACTATATAAATATATACATAGTCTGAATCTACTGTTCCCTAATTGTGTTAACAATATAATAATAATCTATTTTTTAAATTTCAGATGGTCGGTCATGGGTTATGGGTCAATGGTAAGAAAGTTGGTAGCGTAAGGAATACTGGAACAGATAGTCTGAGAAGAGCGGAAAGAAAAAGAAAAAGGTAAATTTCAGAACTTTCTGCTATTAATATTGTGCCAATAAAACAATTTTTGGACACTGTTATCATGTATCACATGGACATCATTTGTCATGTGGCCACAGCGCCCAGCCCTCTAGCCTCTCCTTGATGTGGTGCTTGGTCCCCTAGCCTGGCCTTCGTGCTCGGCCCAGAAAGAGCTTAACCAAAACTAACCCTAAATATACACTAATTTAATCGAAAATTATTTAAATTAAATTTCTATGTCTTTCATGGCAGTAGCGCTCGGCCCCGAACCTGTCCTAGCTGCAGCGCTCGGCCCAGAAATGAGCTTAACCTAACCTAACCATTTAATAATAAAAAATAAATATTAATTATTTTGCTTTAAAATAAGGTTCATTTACAAATTTGATAGTAGGGGGAGGGCTGGGGGGGGGGGGGCCTTAAATCGTTTTCTAGGACAGACTCCAAATATTTCCTAAAAAGTAAATGTTCAAATTCCTAATCAGTTGTTTTAAAAATTTTTACATTAACATTTTTTTAATTCAGCGTAAGATCTTTTATTACTCGAGGTTTTATTTATAAATTTGTTCTCTCACTAGTGTTAACAAATTTTATTGGTAATTCTCACACCATAGTTTGACTTAAAAAGTAAAACGGATTTGACTTGAAAAATTAAATATTATTACTCATAATAATTTTTTTGGGTTAAGCGAGTGAAAAGATCAAAATTGACCTCCCTGACTGTGTACAGTATACATATTAAAAGTTTATCTAAACACTAGGTCTTATGAGTAAAAATAGCTCAATTTCACATGACTGGTTAGTAAGATTGCTCTCAGCTTTTATCACTGATATTTTAAGATACATTAATTTTGTAAATTTGGGCTGGACACTCAATCAGGATCGCATAATCTTTATATCCACTTTGTTCACTTTTGATGTTCTGCTCAATCCTCTTTTTTGGATTTTTTTTGGATTGTGATTTCTCTGTTTTCTCTAAACCAAACTGCCCTTGCTTCTGATTGGCTGTTAGTTTTCACTGGATATCATATACCATTAAAATTAATCTGCAGATTAATTAAAAGACAAGATCAGCGTTGATCTCAATATCCACAATATAAGAGTTCCTACCTCAGTTATTTAGATATTTTTTTCGCAATAAATGGGGTCTTAAACCAAAGTGTTACCATACAGTTTTTTCATGTTAAAAATCCCATTGATCCATGAACTCGTGAAGGATAAGTTATAATTTAGGAGAGTTGATGAGAAAGAAGCTGACGCTGAGGAGAGGAGAAGAAATTTGCTCATTGCTACAGTTCTAACTAGTGTGGTTGTAGGTATGTGACTAATGAATAAATCCTTTTAACAGATTCATTTTGATCCGGCTCCAGGGGTAAACTACCA
>NW_019398311.1:0-34308 GCF_000591075.1 Eurytemora carolleeae
ACAATAATATACAAGAAAACTTGATGATCAGAACAAGTTTTCACAATAATATACAAGAAAACTTGATGATCAGAACATGGTTTCACAATAATATAAAAGAAAACTTGATTATCAGAACGTGTTTTCACAATAATATACAAGAAAACTTGACAATCAGAACATGTTTTCTCAATAATATACAAGAAAACTTGACAATCAGAACATGTTTTCTCAATAATATACAAGAAAACTTGATAATCAGAACATGGTTTCACAATAATATAAAAGAAAACTTGATGATCAGAACATGTTTTCACAATAATATACAAGAAAACTTGATGATCAGAACATGTTTTCTCAATAATATACAAGAAAACTTGATAATCAGAACATGTTTTCTCAATACGATACAAGAAAACTTGATTATCAGAACATGTTTTCTCAATACTATACAAGAAAACTTGATGATCAGAACATGTTTTCACAATAATATACAAGAAAACTTGATGATCAGAACAAGTTTTCACAATAATATACAAGAAAACTTGATGATCAGAACATGGTTTCACAATAATATACAAGAAAACTTGATGATCAGAACATGGTTTCACGACAAATTTTAACGATATATCAGATCACGCTTAAACCAATCTATGTGACCATTTTAGGACGAAAGTTTAAAAAAAATTGATAAGCCCCTGAAATACTTTGAAGTCCAGACATTAATTTAAACTGCAAATGCAACACCAAGGTTTAATTTATAATTCAATTTTGATTCTTCAAGCTTTAAATTAATCAAGTTTCATCTCGATGTTATAATAAAGTGACCTAATCAAAAGGTGTAACTAGGAGGATTGAGGAATTAGGGGCGGGGGGCGTTTAGATTTTAGATTAAAAGAAATTTTTGGTCAAAACCAGAGGCAATGATAAAAATGACATGATCTTGAAATTAAATTAAAAATTCTAGGAAATTATTTAAAAACAAGTCATTTTCACACAAACACCAAAATTTCCAATTCCCACATTTATGGCCTAAACTGCCATAATTTCTTTAGATTTATGTTCATTATTAATAAAAAGATGGAATGTATTCGGAAAATTAATACTAAACCAACCCAAATATATTTGGCTATTTGTTAGGATGGTTTAAAACAAGATTATCTTTCTAATCTCATGATGTAAATTGTTTTATATCCACTTTAAAAAAATCATTAACTTTCCCTTTAATATACATTTTATTGACTTACCTTTCCCTGTTACAGGAATCAACACATCGAGACTTGACAGAATCCAAGTAAGGCCTAAAAATATCGAATTTAAGGGGCCGTTGACATCAACTCTTACTTATTCAACCAACAGTATTTTTGTAATGTATATTGATGTCTATCGGACTGTTTCTGAACTATTAAAGCTTGAGAACTAGCGGCCTATTTCTAAACTAACAAAGCTTCCAAAGCTGGACACCTAGCGGTCTGTTTCTAAACTAACAATGATTCAAAAGCTTGACACCACGCGGCCTGTTTTTAAACTAACCTGCATGCCGCGTCCCGTTCACAGTTATCCAGCGCTAGATGGCAGGTGCTGCGCATGTTTATAATCTCTTGATCTTGTAGCGTAGGCTGACGAGAACCTTAAAGAAATCAGTTTTCAACTCATCAACACAAAAAGAAAAAAAATTTAATCTAATTTTCTTCAAATATAAACATAGATAAATTACATTAAATTTTTAAAGATATTTTTAGGAGCTAAACACTAATTATTTTTAACGTCAGCTTGCTTTTATAAACATTCGTATTTTGGCCTGATTAAGGCAGCTTGAAACTCCAAGTGTGGAACATTAGTATTCTGCAAACCATTCTCCCGCATTATTCAAAACACGTTCAATTATTAAAACGTTACAGAAATTTGTAAACCAACAAGTTCTTAAAATTTTCTAGACCTTTTCAATTTTTTCAATTTCATGAAAGGTCTTGACATTTTTTATTGACCAATTGTTTTTTTGCGCAGATTAACACAAAACATTTGCCAAAAATTATTATCTTCATATATCTTAGCAACTCTTGATGATCTAAACCTTTTATATCTCAAAGTTCATCATCTAATTTTCAAAGATTCACAGGACTCAGGTTGCAAAAGTATAGAGATGATAATGTTAGTTTAAGGCAGGTGTTATCGTTTTTAGTTCCATTTTATATCTATTTATGCAACAGTCTTCTGGTATAATGATATGCGGGACAATATGTTTTTTGGCCGGGATTTTTCCTTTTTGGTTTAAATTCAAGATTTTAATCTCGAACGCGTTACTTATTTGGTTTGGAACAAATAACACACTTTTTATAACAAGATCATGAAATTGTGAATAAAAATGCTGTATCAAAATTCTCTTAAAATTAAATAAAAGAAATTTATCACTTTTTTTTATAATCTCAATATAAAAAAAATTGTTGAATTTCTTAGGCGTTACGGAAAAATCCAAATTTGAATATTATGTTCAATGTTTTTATATTTTATATAATTTACAATTAAACAATTATTTAAGAAATTAAACAAATCTAAAGCTGGAGGGGTGAAAAAAATAAAAAAGTGAAAGGTGGTGATCCCATAGTGGTTGGCGAGTACTATTTTAATTTAAAGCAGAACTTATTGGCTGAAAACCAATTTGCGTGCTATTAACACAAACAAAAGTTGTTGGTTTGAGGGGAGGGGGGGGGGATAACTCTAAATTACTAGTCCCATCAGACGAAATAAATANGTTGGAACGTTATTTTTTTATAGGAAGTGACTGGCTAGGTAGTTGAACTGAAATATCAGGATTCATTTGTGTACCTTTAAAACTTTTTACGTTTTTAATTTTTACATAAGATTTAAAACTTAAAACCTGATGCGTATTTGCATGTACAATTTATAACCAAACCTTTAAAGTTGAAACCAGATAATAAACAATAATAATACAATCTTTTTTTCTTGCTGAGTTATCCTCCCCAAAAAATAAACTAAATTTACAACTTTTAGAAAATATTTTTAAAATAAATTGCATTTTTGGCAAAAAACAAACAAAAAAGTCTGCATTAAAGTTTTTACTGGGTTTGGATAAACAGTTGATGGCAGAAATAATTTTAAATGGGCCCTCGAACTATTAAATGGGCCCTGGAACTACTAAATGGACCCTGGAACAACTAAATAGATCCCGGATCGACTGACTGGACCTTGGAATAACTGAATACAGCATGGACGTACAAATTGGACCCTGGAACTACTAAATGGACCCTGGAACTGCTAAGTATACCCTAGAATTACTAAAAGGACCCTGGAACTACTAAATGGATCCTGAAACTTTTGACTGGAGCTTGAAATCGCTGAATGTACCCTAGAACTACAAAATGGAGCCTGATATTATTTAATGGACCCATTGATTGATTCTTGAAATCGCTAAATGGACCCTGGAACTACAAAATGGAACCTAAAATGGAACCTGGAATTATTGAATGGACCCTGTAATTATGGAATTTTTCTGGAACCATTAAATGAACTCTGAATCTACTTTATGGATCCTCAATTAATGATGTACCCTGGAACTACTAAATGGGCTCTGAAACTACTAAACAGACCCTGGAACTTCTTAAGGAACCCACGCACGGCTATTGTATGGACCCTGGAACTACTAAAGAAACCCTTGAACTACTTAATGCACCCTGGAATTTAAAAATGAATCCTAGAACTAATAACTAGACCCTGGAACTATTAGATAAACTCGGAACTATTGAATGGGCCCTGGAACTATTGAATGGACACTGGAACTATTAAATGGACCTTGGAACTTCTAAATGTACCCCGAAACTACTAAATGGACCCTAGAACTACTTGTCTTACCGTTGTACTCCCTGTCCGACACACTGGGAATATACCAGGGTGTCGTGGAATCAGCTGTTCCGCTCGTAACATATACTTCCCGTGTGGTGCGGCGTGTCTCGGGCCCGGAAGAACCGGTTTTCGAGTAACCTGGCAACCCACGGTAGTAAAATTCCCAAAATATTGCGGCATCCGCCAGATTGGAAAAGGTTGGTCGGATGGAGTCTGGTATTTGTGCGTCTGAAAAATGGAAACAAAAAATGGTGCAGTGAGGAAAAAGTCTCAGTTGTAAAACAGTAAAATCATTAATTATTGAAATAATTTGGAAAGTTTATTTCAATTTTTTAAATTATTTTAGAAAAGTTTAGAAAATGACTAATAATTTTACAACTGAGTTTTACCAAAGGGTTTAAACCCCCTTTGGAAGAGATACTTTTAAACTGTAAATATGATTTGTTAGCAAGTTCATGAATGGCTATTTTATCCATAAAAATTAAAAAACCTGATAATCCTTAAAATGCCTTTGTAGTAATCACGCAGAGGCGAATATTTTTATTCACTAGTGTGGGTTTTCGGTTGCAGCGATGCAAGTTTTGCCTTATTTTCAAGTTTGTATAAAAATGTTGAAAATGTTGGATATATCTTTTAAGATTAATATGCAAACCCTTCTTATCTTAATGTTACAGAATCTTTAAGAATTCAATTCCACCAGATTTTAAAGGGACTGTTCTTTTTTATTTGGTTGAAATCAGAAATTCGCATTTAAGTTAATTTAAAAAGGATCAAAAATGGATTTGTCCCAATTTTTATTTTTAATTTGAAGTTTTAGCAAACCATATTTAAATTTGTAAAGAGTCCCTTTAAACTGGTTGTTAGGCGAAACTAGCTAAACCCTGAAGCATAAACTTTGGAAAAAGAAAAAAAAATGTTAAGATATATTCAGAATTTGTTAAAATTTAAATGCTTTACGAAAAAAGAAATAGTTCAAAGAATTTTAGAATTTTCTGTTCTCCGGTTTTTATAAACGCTGATTCTTTGAATACAGGATATTTGGTTTAAAATATTTTCCGCTTCTAACTTTTTACAAGAAATTACTAGAAAAACATTTTTAAAGGAACTGTCAACGTAATCATACATTAATCAGAATGTCAGATTTATGATGGTACCCAATTAAAACCTATCTTCTGAGCAGCTATGACAAAAAAAATTTATTTCCGTCATCCAAGATCAGTCCTTGATTTAAATGCCATCTTTATGAATCCGACCTGCCACTGTACAAATGGACCTTCACTTGAAATTATCTCTAAAGTCCCTTTTATACCAATAGTTTTGTATCTTCACTTAACGCAATTTAAAAGTAAAAATATTGAACTGATTTTCATATTTACAGAATAAATGTCTCTCTTTAAAAGTGCATCACGTCACAAGAAAACTAGGATTTGTCCTGGTAAAACATAGTCTTCAAACTCAACTTAAACCTGTGCCCCTTGGATGAATCCCCCCCCCCCCCCTCCCCCTTTAATAAAAAACTAAATATTTATGGTGGACGGACACTTATATTTGTTGCTATTGACTTGGTCTGATTAGTTTTGCATGCAGAGTAACTTGTTCAATTCTTCCGCTAGGGCAGTTTCAATATTCTTCCGCTAGGGTACTTTCAATATTCTTTCGTTAGGGCCGTTTCAATATACTTCCGCTAGGGTATAAATTTCAATATTCTTCCCCTAGGGTAGTTTAAATATTTTTCCGCTAGGGTAGTTTCAACATACTTCCGCTAGGGTAATTTTGATATACTTTGGCTAAGGTAGTTTCAATATTTGTCCGCTCTGGTTGTTTGAATATACTTCCCTTTAGGGTAGTTCTAATATACTTCCGCTTTGATAGTTTCAATGTACTCCCGCTTGGGTAGTTTAAATATGCTTCCCTTAATGGTTAGTTTAAATTTTCTTCCAATGTGGTAGTTTTAATATGCTTAAGCATGGATAGTTTCAATATGCTAAAGCATGGCTAGTTTCAATATGCTAAAGCATGGATAGTTTCAATATGCTTGATTATGGATAGTTTCAATATGCTTAGGCATGGATAGCATCAATTTTCTAAAGCATATAGTTTCAATATGCTAAAGCATGGATCATGTTAGTATTTGAAATTAACCCGAGTTTTCATTCAGTTTGGGTTGGCTCAATATACTTCAGTTCATCATTAGTCGCTTGATAACCCTAATTGACGAGAATAATAGAGAATAATCAAACTTGTTCGGTTTCAATGTGCCAATGGAAACTTTGCTCTTGGAGGGTTTAACATCTTCGTAGGAAGGATAGAACACCTTCTTAGGAAGAATTGTAAACATTTTCAGGAAGGTTTAAACACAAAATGAATTGATCACCTTGAATGAGGGAAGATTGAACACCTTCTGAGGATGGAAAGAACACCTTCTTAGAAAGGGTTGAACACCTTCTTAGGATAGATTGAACACCTTCTTAGGAAGGATTGAACACCTTCTTAGGAAGGATTGAACACCTTCTTAGGAAGGGTTGAACACCTTCTTAGGATAGAAGGGTTGAACACCTTCTTAGGATAGATTGAACACCTTCTTAGGAAGGATTGAACACCTTCTTAGGAAGGATTGAACACCTTCTTAGGAAGGGTTGAACACCTTCTTAGGATAGATTGAACACCTTCTTAGAAAGGATTGAACACCTTCTTAGAAAGGATTTAACACCTTCTCAGGAAGAGTTGAACACCTTCTTAGGATGGGATGATCACCTTCTTAGAAAGGACTGAACACCTTCTTATGAAGGATTAAACACCTTCTTAGGGATGATTGCACACTTTCTTAGAATGGGTTGAACACCTTCTTAGAAAGGATTGAACACCTTCTTGTAAAGAATTAAACACCATCTTAGGAAGAATTGTACCCATTCTTAAGAAGGATTGAACACCTGTTTAGAAAGGATAGAACATCATCTTAGGAAGAATTGTACCCATTCTTAAGAAGGATTGAACACCTTCTTAGAAAGGATAGAACATCATCTTAGGAAGAATTGTACCCAGTCTTAGGAAAGATTGACTTAGAAATGATTAGACACTTCTGAGGAGAAATTGTACCCATTTTTAAGAAGGATTGAACACCTTCTTTGGAGGAATTAAATACTGTTTTATTAAGTATTGAATCTTAGGAATGATTGAGCACCGTTTTAAGAGGGATAGAACACCATCCTAGGAAGAATTGTATCCATCTTTAGGAAGGATTGAACACCATTTTAAGAGGGATAGAACACCATCCTAGGTAGAATTGTATCCATCTTTAGGAAGGATTGAACACCATTTTAAGAGGGATAGAACACCATCCTAGGTAGAATTGTATCCATCTTTAGGAAGGATTGAACACTTTCTAAGGCAAGCTTGTACAACCTTTCTTTGAAATGATAGAACACCATCTTAGGAAGTATAAAAAACCTTCACAGGAAGGGTTGAACACCCATTTAGGAAGGATTGAAACCCTCTTCGGAAATATTGAAAACCCAGTTTCAGAAGAATTGAACAACTCTCTTTAGAATTAATTTAAGGACAAGTTTACTCACCGATACAAGGATTTCCATTCACAAGCTTAAAGATCTGGTCACAGCGCTTCTTATTCGGCATATTAGCCGGACAAATGCAACCGAATATAGGGGATTGTCGTAGATTTTGCCAGGACAAGTGACATGAACTTCTAGAAGATAAATTATCTATTAATATAATACAATCAAAACAGTTACAACAAATTAGAAAATTCTTGTTTCCAAAACTTGAATGTTATGACCAAGCTCTAAATTGTATTCCATAAAGTAGGTGTTTGGATTCTTGTACTTTTTTACTTTAATAAACATTTCTGAAGTACACTGTGTACTTTATTACCCTATAATAAACATTTCTGAAGTACACTGTGTACTTTAATACCATGTAATAAACATTTCTGAAGTACACTGTGTACTTTAATACCATGTAATAAACATTTCTAAAGTACACTGTGCACTTTAATACCATGTAGCAAACATTTCTAAAGTACACTGTGTACTTTAATACCATGTAATAAACATTTCTGAAGTACACTGTCCACTTTAATACCATGTAATAAACATTTCTAAAATACACTGTGTACTTTAATACCCTGTAATAAACATTTCTGAAGTACACTGTGTACTTTATTACCCTATAATAAACAATTCTGAAGTACACTGTGTACTTTAATACCATGTAATAAACATTTCTAAAGTACACTGTGTACTTTANTCTTTGGCCAGTTTCAGACATTCCAAGGCAGAGATAGCTAATCCCCCATTTATATTCATGTTTGCCAACTGATCAGTTTATCAGCTGTTTTATAAAAGCAACAGCTGATTCCGAGCATGATTTATAGCATAACAGATGATTGTGAGCTTTGTGTTTTTGTTCCTATTTCTAGATAATGTTGGTGTGTTTTGTGTTCCTATTTCTAGATAATGTTGGTGTGTTTTGTGTTCCTATTTCTAGATATTGTTGGTGTGTTTTGTGTTCCTATTTCTAGATATTGTTGGTGTGTTTTGTGTTCCTATTTCTAGATAATGTTGGTATGTTTTGCGCTCCTATTTCTAGATAATGTTGGTATGTTTTGTGTTCCTATTTCTAGATAATGTTGGTATGTTTTGTGCTCCTATTTTTAGATAATGTTGGTATGTTTTGTGCTCCTATTTCCATATAGATAATGTTGGTATGTTTTGTGTTCCTATTTCTAGAAAATGTTGGTGTGTTTTGTGTTCTTGTTTCTATAAAATCTGCAGCAGAATATTATGACCACCTGCCTCCGATCTATGGACCACCCTCCCTTTCACACCAATTTCAATGAAGTAAAAAACCTTATAAAATAGCAACTCCATTTTCAAATTTTTAATCTTTAATATATAAACAAATCTGCCCACCCTTATAATTCAATATATTTTGCTACACCAATACAAATAATGCCCCACCTACCTTGAGAACCAGAAAACTCGATGACGCATTTTAAACTCAAGTTATGACTTTAAATAATCTAAGGAACATAAGACAAAGCAATTTTGCAATGTAAACAGACCCATTTAATTTTATACGCATGATTTAATCAGCTACTTGTAAACTCATTTGTTTTGTAAAGACATCATATAAACTTAAGTATCGCTATAATGTCGTCTTTCTTTTCCACGTTTTCTAGTTCCCACTGTAATCTAATCTAATATTTTGGATGTTCTATCAAACTAACGAAAGCGTTCGAAATTACGATTTTTGTTCAAAATTCGGACAGAATGTTCGAGATAACTCACGATGTCTTAAGTTCTAATTTTATATTCATAATATTTAGCAAGAATTTAAAAAAAGTTTGCTTACACTTCGTCCATGACACATTTATCATTTTCCGTTTGACAGACTCGCTGGAAGGTGACAACCTACAATACAGAAATCATGATTAAAAGGAATGTTAAAGTATTTTCAAACGCCCCATAGTTAAAGAGTTGCAATGCACAATTCACATAGGTACCATGTAAACTTTATCTGAGCAACAATAAAGAAGATATCGACGTCTTTCAACCTAAATATGTTGAAGTTTGTAATTTGCTCTATCCACCGGTCATATTGAGAACCACGTTTTAAATTTATTAACTTTCAGAGAGAAAAAAGGTTTGAAGGTTGTGAGTTGGGAAAATCATAATTAAAATCATGTCTCTGACAGTCCCTTTAATAGTCAAATAATTGATTGGTATGGATTTTATTTATTTTATTTTAAATTCTGAAAAATTTTTGGGAAAAGTCGCAAAAAAAAGTTGTTGATTTGTTGCTCAATATTGTTGGTATACACATTTTAAAAAAAATACTTGCCATTTCAAGTATGTCCCATTTCCATTACTCCCCCCCCCCCGGCCCCTCACAAAAATATTCTTTGAAAATTTCTTTCTCGCCATTCCCCCACCTAAATATGTTATACCTTATTCTTGCAAGATTTATCATTATTACAAACATCCTCTGCATGTGTACAGTACGGTAAAGCGTCTACAGGGTACGGGTCATCAGCTGAAAGTGTGTAAATATATTCTAATGATGTTTTAAAAAAAAAATACAAATTCAAATATACTTTTGGAATATTTAACATTTGTGTAAAACAGTTTTTCTTTTATTTTGCAAAATTTTTTCATCAAAATTTATTAATAATTGAAAAAAAATATGATTACATTTTTTTTGTAAAATTTTACTTTTTTATACGTATAATTCGAAGCAAATACATATTTTGAAAATTTGCAAGACATCGCATTATCCATTTTTTTACTTACCCTGTATTAAATTTTTATTATAAGATAACATAATATAATATAATATAATATAATATAATATAATATAATATAATATAATATAATATAATATAATATAATATAATATAATATAATATAATATAATATAATATAATATAATATAATATAATATAATATAATATAATATAATATAATATAATATAATATAATATAATATAATATAATATAATATAATATAATATAATATAATATAATATAATATAATATAATATAATATAATATAATATAATATAATATAATATAATATAATATAATATAATATAATATAATATAATATAATATAATATAATATAATATAATATAATATAATATAATATAATATAATATAATATAATATAATATAATATAATATAATATAATATAATATAATATAATATAATATAATATAATATAATATAATATAATATAATATAATATAATATAATATAATATAATATAATATAATATAATATAATATAATATAATATAATATAATATAATATAATATAATATAATATAATATAATATAATATAATATAATATAATATAATATAATATAATATAATATAATATAATATAATATAATATAATATAATATAATATAATATAATATAATATAATATAATATAATATAATATAATATAATATAATATAATATAATATAATATAATATAATATAATATAATATAATATAATATAATATAATATAATATAATATAATATAATATAATATAATATAATATAATATAATATAATATAATATAATATAATATAATATAATATAATATAATATAATATAATATAATATAATATAATATAATATAATATAATATAATATNAAAATTCCAACAATTAAACAGAATTTAAAAAAAACCAAATTATTAAGAAGCTTCAAATACGTGTCATATAATTAATATTGAAAGTATTATGAGTAGAAAGCTGAATTAATATACAACACATACACCAGGACGCCTTGCTTTTAAAATTTAAATATTTTTTAAATTTTAATTAAATATGTTTCTGTGAAACTACCGAGGCCAATACAAATGTACGAATACATCTGAATTCCTATTTTTTAGTCTTGAAAAAGATGATGGATTTTTTTAAAATTACAAGAAACTGAATTACCTTTGTAAGACTTAAAAAGAAGGAGCACGAAGCAGTGCGAATTGGTAAGTCTTGTTTGTTTGTTTGTAAGCAAAACGTTAAAGCGGCTAATCCGAGATCAGGTCCAAATTTTTCAGAGCTGGGCACTTTAGAATGGGATACCATTGATCCCGACTGCTTAATCCGCATATCCAATGTGGACACTTATGATTTCTTGCTTAATCCACTCTTTTTTGGAAAAAGTAGAAAAAAATCAAAAACCGGTTTTTTAAAATTAAGAGTCCTTCCCTTTTCTCTATATTATAATTATATTAATCTTAAATGGCGCGCAAAATTTCAAATTGATCGGCTTCTTATTCGCGACCCTGTTTGGTTGAATTTTATACACTTTTCAGGATACAAGTACAAGATCAGGTTAGTCTCGATATAAAGAAAAAGAGAGGATTAAGCATTAATCTCGATGGCCACCATTCTAAACTTTTCAGCTCAGGTAAATGAAATTTTGGATTTTTCCCAAATTTTTATAAACTCGACAATAAAAATAAGAAAATCAGCAAAATTATTTTAATATACAAACGGCATGTAGATATGATTAACATCAAAAGACTAAGATTGTTATCAGAAAAAAATATTAAACAAAATGTTTAAAAATAGGAAGAACAAATATTTAAACTTACATCTCGGGGCAGTATTGAGGCAAGGATGATCGAATAATAATTCACTAAAATCATTGCACTGATGATCATCAGCTGTTGGCGGCTGAAATTTTAAAATTAATTATAGGTTTAATTTTAAAATTAATAGATTAAAGACGGATCGTAAATTAGGTTAATAAACTAATAGATTAATGAAAATGATAAATAGACTTTCAGACATATTTAGGGAAAACTTATTTAATCAAAACTGAATTATTTCAACTAAATGATGTTTAAAGAATATTGTATAAACTAATGGTAAAAAATATTGCATAACTATCTACATTTATTACTTAAAGGGGCTTTTAGCGTAATTTATATGCAAAGATTGCAATGGCGTGCAGACTTACAACGGTTCCCTTGAAACCTTAATCTGACGAAAAACGTGAAGATAAAGTCTTTTTTCTGACTCAAAAAGTGTTTAGTTCTGATGATTTCTTTATTGTGTCTAACAAGCAAGAAATGAGCAAGTCATTTATGCAGAGAAACCACAAATTAAATAAAACAGTTAAAAAAACCTTGATAACTAATTCATTTGAAACTGCACAATTATTCAATTAAATGATTGCCAAGGAAATAGTGATTTTCAAAAATTGAGATGAGGCAAAAAAAACTTGTGGTTTCATTCCTGGAATTGAGTTTTTGCCACAAACTTAAAATGTCTAATCCCTATTCTTTGCATCCTGATGGTGTTAACCTTTTATCTATTTTAAACTTAGAATATTCTATTTGACAGAATTTATAGTTTGAAATATCAATGGTTTAAGATATCCAATTTCAGGATATAAGGATTGAAAAAATCAGAGTTTGTGGCAAAAACTGAGTTCATTTATGTGATAACACTATGGAGAGAGAGATGCGTTGTTAAAACAATTCAGTTCTGTGAATCTTCAAGATTGTCCAGACATACAGATAGACAAGAAGCACTCAGCCGTAAAGATGTTTAAAGATGTCTACTATAGTTCTATATACAGAGGAATGTAGAGATCAGAACTAATGATTAGATATATTTACAACTTTATTTCAGACATGGCGACAAGAGGACAAGAATAGAAAAAAACTAAAGATCAAAAGAACATAACTTTATTAGACAAGAACACAAGAACAGGACATATATGACAAGAAGAGAAAAATAGTAGACAAAAACACAAGAACAGGACTTAAGTAGACAAGAACACAATAACAGGACTATATGTAGACAAGAGCACAAGAACAGTACTATATGAGACAAAGAACAAGAACAGGAATATAGTAGATAAAACTGGACTATAGAAGACAAGAACAAGACAATTGCAGACAAGAACAAGGTTATAGTAGACAAGAACACAAGAACAAGACTATAGCAGACAAGAACAGGACTATAGTAGACAAGAACACAAGAACAGGACTATAGTAGAAAAGAACACAAGAACAGAATTATAGCAGACAAGAACAGGACTATAGTAGACAAGAACACAAGAACAGGACTATAGTAGACAAGAACAAAAGAATAGAACTATAATAGACAAGACCAAAAGAACAGGATAAGAATAAAAAGCAAATCAAGAATATCTCACCTTACAGAGACAGGTAGGATTAAAGTATGGGAAGCTTCTCAATGTTCTAACAAAATAAAAACATAAAAAATCTAATTTTATAAAAAAAATTATTCCTTTTTTGGCTCGATTTATTCCGTATCCACCCCCCCCCCCNATTAGATTACAACCTAATCCTCAAGAGAAATGATGAAACTAAGTCGAAGAATTCTTTTATAATATTTCTTTTTAGAAAATGGTCAAATTAATGATATTTTATTATATATTATTCTCCAACTACTTTATACAGTATTTATTATATAAGGTTTGTGGGAAGCTTTGCGTTCTTTTTCCAATAAGTTAAACTGTTATTCATGTCACTTTTCATATTAATAGTAACCAAAACTATTTTCATACTTTGTTAATCAATTTTCAAAAACATCCTGTTTATTGAATTCCAACACCCAAGATTAATATGTATAACTAAATAAAGATCCAACCTCATTTCTTATTCGTTAAAAATGTTATGGAACACTCAATGAAAAAAATATCAAACCACTCTTTAACTGACAAAAAATCAACCACTTCTGAATTCAATACTCCCTCACAAAATATCAACCAACCACTTCTTGATACTTCCTGACAAAATATCAACCACTACTTAATTTAATACTTCCTGAC
The DNA here is from genome assembly GCF_000591075.1 of Eurytemora carolleeae. Lineage (NCBI taxonomy): Eukaryota > Metazoa > Arthropoda > Copepoda > Calanoida > Temoridae > Eurytemora > Eurytemora carolleeae. The sequence goes on from NW_019398311.1 coordinate 14,164, forward strand.
AAAAATCAACCAGTTCTTAAATTATTGTTTCCTAACAAAATATCAATCACTCTTCAATTTAATACTTCCTGACAAAATCTCAACCACTCCATGATTTAATACTTCCTGACAAAATATCAACCACTCCATGATTTAATACTTCCTGACAAAATCTCAACCACTCCATGATTTAATACTTCCTGAAAAAATATCAACCACTAATTAATTCAATACTTCCTGACAAAATATCAAAATATTTAGAGGAATCGCATTCAGGCATTACTAAAAATTAATTCTTATCGTTAGAAAAACGTTCAATGTCAAGTTAAAAAAATGTTTTTATTTTTGGTTAAAAAAATAGTTATAATTTTAGGCGAGATATGTTTGTATTTTTTTGGTAAAAAAATAGTTTTATTTTTGGTTAAAAAAGGTTACATTTTTAGTAAGGCAATGGCTATATTATTGACTAAAAACAGTTATATTTTGGTAAAAATGGTTTTATTTTTGGTTTAAAAAATGGTTGTATTTTTGGTAAAAAAAAGGTTATAATTTTAGCTATTTAAATTTTTGGTCAAAACATGGATATATTTTTGGTGGTTATTTTTTTTATCGTTATATTGTTGGTCGTTATATTATTAGAGTTATATTTTACACACACAACATACCACACATACATAACATACACATTATGCTTACGCGCACAATACACAACTCAAACACAACATGAAACACACACACAACATACACCCCATTCAAAGACAAACAACTTACAAACACAAATACTTAATACACACTGACACAGCGTATGAAACAGGTGTATTGTAAATGAGAAAAACGTTGTATGAGATAAAAAAATGAAAAAGCAAACAGATAAAACTCAAAGTTGGAGAAAGCAGATTTTATTTAAATGTTGTTTTCAAAAATTCCTTTCCTTGCTTTAGGAACTTGACGTTTTCAAGGTCTGAGATCAGATACTCCGTTCTTACTCCGTACTAAACCCAGGATAAAAAACACTCCGTTCTTACTCCATACTAAACCCAGGATACAAGACACTCCGTTCTTACTCCATACTAAACCCAGGATACAAGACACTCCATTCTTACTCCAAACTAAACCCAGGATACAAGACACTCCGTTCTAAACCCAGAATACAAGATACTTCGTTCTTACTCCGTGGTAAACCCAGTATACAAGACACCCCGTTCTTACTCGGTACTAAACCCAGGAAACAAGACACATCGTTCTTACTCCGTACTAAACCCAGGATACAAGATACTTGCTTCTTATTCTTTTCTAAATCCAGAATACAAGACACTCCGTTCTTACTCCGTACTAAGCCCAGGATACAAGATACTCAGTTCTTACTCTGTACTAAACCCAGGATACAAGATACTCCGTACTAAATCCAGATTTTTTAAACGCCTAAAAATTGAATTTTTCCTGCAACATGATGCAACTTTTACATGTTAAACTTAGACTACTTATTCAAGTAGACGTACGTAATAGCTTGAAATTTATTTACGACGTCAGGTTGCAAAGCTATATGGACTTATTAAGACTTGTAGACCACATTCAACTAAGTTTTCGGTGTGCACTGCAGTGATTTACAGTACTTCGACTGGAGAAATGGTAAAGTTAAGTGAAGGGTGAGTCCAGTAATCAGTTTTTTGGTAAAACGCACAAAGAAACTGAGTTTTTGTTTAAAAAACTAAAATTTTACAATCCCTACATTTTTTAAACCTGATTGGGGAAACCTTTAATATAACAAACTATTTGATCTAGCATAATTCATAGATTGAAATATCAAAAAATCTACCAAAAAACCTGGTTGCTATGATATGTGGATTAAAAAAATTGAGTTTGGAAGTCTTTCCTTCTAGGCCCCCCTTTCCCCTGCAGTATTCCCCCGGTCCAAATTGAAAATGTTTATTTTGAAATCCGATATTTACAATTTTATCTTTATTTCACCTGAATTTTACCTTTCCGGTCAAACTCCAGCCAGTCAAATATTTGTGTGTTCAGGTGTCCTAGCCTCGCTTCAACTAATCCCAGACATTTAGGACATTCTTTTAAAATTTTCTAATTTCCCCCTATTCTATCTAGCTATTCATAATCCTTTTATCCACCCCCCCCCCCTTCTATGATATATTAAAAGTTGACTTTAATCTATAGCACAATTCATATCTTAAATATCAGGCTGCAAAAATATCAGGTTTTGTAAATGAGAGCTTGGAGCGAATATTTAGTTCTTTTAAAATCTATTAGAGGTGATTTTGGTAGAGAGTAAACATCGAGTGGATAAGAAAGAATTGAGATTAAGTATTATTTAAGCTCGACATGTTTTTATCTTATGGAATATGAATTTACTTATTACTATTAAACTTGTAAATGTTAATTCTAAAATTTTCTTTAAATACAGGATTAGAATATAAAATGGTTAAATTTGACATTGATTGCTATTCAAGTTTTTATCATATGTTTTATCTGAAACGAAATAAAGAAATAAAGAAGTAATGCTTTAATCCCTCTCACTTTGCAACCTGATGCTGTAATCGTTTGATATTTTAAAAGACAAAGGGTTGCGTAGTAGCAAAAATGGAAACTCAGTATTTCATCAATTTACTCAAATATTAGAAATAAGATAGAAATGAAATGAAGATTAAAAACTGTATCAAAGAGAGCTTCAATATTTAATATTTTTCAAGTTATTTCACCATTTAAGTTTTTTTAGTTATTTATTTTTTGTTTAGTTTTGTTCCTGAGGGCAGCCTGGCACTTGCTTACTGTGATCGTCGAACAGACAACTAGAAAATAAATCAATTAGTAAAAAATTAATCAATTAACCACTGTGGAATTGTACACATCAATCAATTAGTTAATGAAGAATTGTAAAAACAATAAATCAAGCAATAATGCGTAAATCAATCAATCAATCGATTCAATATGTTGTATCAATATCAATCAATAACTAAGTTTTGATTTTAAATTATGATGAAAAGTATTGGAAAAATGTTGAATCAATAAATAAAAAAATTCACAAAATTTCAGGATGCGTTCCTGTTATGCAGGATTGCCTTGCAGTGTTTTAAAAATACATTGAACTCGATCTTTAACTTAAAATTCTTTAACGTTTGGTTTGACTTGGTTTGTGGGACGATATATTTTCACTTGATTCATTTTTACTAGTGTAATGTTTACTAGTTTCATTTTTACTAGTGTCATTTTTACTAGTGACAGTTCTACTAGTTTCATTTTTACTAGTGTAATTTTTACAAGTGACAGTTTTACTAGTTTAATTTTTACTAGTGGTTAGTGTCATTTTTACTAGTGGTAGTTTTACTAGTGGCAGTTTTACTGGTGTCAATTTTACTAGTGTCATTTTTACCAGTGCCATTTTTACTTGTGTCATTTATACTTGTTTGATTTTTACTAGTGGCAGTTTTAATAGTGGTTGTTTTACTAGTGCCATTTTTACTAGTGTCATTTTTACTACTGCCATTTTTACTAGTGGCAGTTTTACTAGTGCCATTTTTACAAGTGCCATTTTTACTAGAGTTCTTTTTGCTAGTGGCATAATGCTAAAGTAATTTTTGCTTAAACACCAAGAAAACGTTAGGTTTGCTATCACATTACTAAGGGTAAGGTTAGGCCTTTTTTTGACGACGCAGGGTTAAAAAGCAGCCCAGCGCTGCTGCAAGGAAAGGCTAAGGAAGTTTTCTAAATTGCAGAAAAAATGATGTAGCAAAAATTACTTTTAGCATAAAGTGCATATAGTAAAAATTACATACAGCAATGATAACGCATAGGAAGAGTAACATCTTGTTTTAATTAATTGTTTACATATTTTGATTGACAGGATATCATGAGCATGAATGTTTTGATTGACAGGATAGCATGAGCATGAACAATAAAACTGTAGAATACATTACAAACTTTAATACTTGAGCAACTAGGTATTAAACATCAAGCTGAAAGGGAATACCCACGAAAACAAAATAAAATAATAAATACATTATAACTCCATAAATTCTTATTTCAATAAAAATCTTTCATAAAAATGACTCCTACTATTTTGGTCATATTATACTGACTTAATCATCAGGACATCAAGTTTACGGTGGCCAACGCATCAAAGATATCCTTGAGCAGTGAATTGATCGAAACAATAATTCAAACCGGAGATTGAAGCAAAATAGCAATGATTTTTTTGACAGAAATGATTTTTTGGTCCGGATAATTTTAGAGAGATAAGATTTAGTTTTGTTTCTAATTAAAAAATTAGGGTATTTTGGGTATTTTCGATTAGAGGCAAAAAAAATGTTACTGCAGTTAAACAAAGAAATTTGGTGACATCGTAAAAACTTATAAAATGTGGCCTTTACAATTTTTAGATGGCTTTATTCTATTACTGCTAAATAATAGTAATTGTAAAAATAAATGAATAGCCATATAATAAGCAGAAATTCAGTTTTGAAAAATTCCATATAATTATTTTTCAAAAATCTGCTGTATTCAATTATCAGTAGGTTAAGAAGACGACATTTTATAAATTCTGTCCATATTTTCAAAGTTAAGGGTTAAACTGTAAGTAAATCTAACCTTGTTCAAGGCCACAAACCCGGGGAATGACTTGAAGAATCTGTGAGCATGTTGAATCCTCTAAACACAGCTGTCTTGCTAGTAGGCAGCTCAAGCTACCAGTGGCAGGGGTAGGCAGCAACACACCTGTAATTAGTTTAAAAAATTAACACTATATCTAGATGGTTGTTTAGATGCTCTTGCGACATTGAATCATTATCCAAATGTTTTAATGGCAAAAAGTGCCCGGAGAAAAAGCTTTTTGTATTGTTTTACCAAAATTAAGGTTTTGAATTCAAGAATTTAATTGGTTGGAAAAATAATTATTATAATTTATTGCACTCCTGACTTCTAGTTGGTTAAAGTTTAAATATTCGGAACCCTCAGGAATGAGTTTCTTAAAATGACTAAAAGCATAATTTGAAGTGACCATCCATGCAAAAATGGCAAAGTCTGATCCAAGTATGAATTAGATATAAATATTTATAATATTGAAAATATAGCATGACGACAATATCTTCCATATTATTGATTGCCTGCTCAAGTATGAATTAGATATAAATATTTATAATATTGAAAATATAGCATGACGACAATCTTCCATATTATTGATTAGACCAAGGTTTCAAAGGCATATGTTGCAAATTGGACTGTGCCGCCTTAGTATGGAGGGTCACATAAAATTACACTTACAGTCCCTTGACTTGAGGCATACGTTATGCCTTATGAGAAATATTCATATTATATCCGTTAAACTGTTTCTATCATCCTGTTGTTTTATTATATTCGATCAATGTTGTATAAGATTCTATCAAGTTTTATAAGATTTTATTAAAGTTTTATAAGATTCGCTCATGGGTTTATTAGATTCTCTCAATAATTTGTAAGATACTATCAGAGTTTTATAAGATTCTATTAAAGTGTTCACGATCGATTGTATCAGAGTTTTTTTCTTGTAAAGGAATTGAGTTTTAGCCACAAATTCAAATTTTCTAATCCCTATATCTTTGCAACCCGATGGTGTAAACCTTTGATATTTCAAAGAACGATTATTTAATCAAACAGAGTTCATAGTTTGAAATATCTAAGATCTACGACATCGGGTCGCAAAGATATAGGGGTTAGAAAGTCAGAGTTTGTGGCAAAAATTCAATTCCTTTAGATCAATGTTTAATCAGAATCTCTCAAAGTTTTATTAGATTCTCTCAAAGGTTCAAAGGATTCTATTAAAGTTTTATTAGATTTTATCAGAGTTTTATAAAATTCGATCAATGTTTTTGTATGATTCTCTCAATTTTTATTAGATTCTCTCAAAGTTTTAGAAGATTCTAATAAAGTTTTATAAGATTCTCTAAAGGGTTTGGAAGGTTCTATCAAATTTAATATGATTGCAGTTCATTTAAGTTTTATGAAATTATATCAGTCAAATGTATTTATTAATCTACGAAAATCAACGAAAACCAGAAACTCTAAAAAATTAAGACAACGTTTAGAAGTTATAACTTTTTAAGTCCGATTATCTAGTATGACACACAACAATTGTGCAACATGTTAAGAGAACCATTTCATTTTTAAAATTCCAGGGATGAGGGGCACCCCATAGATCCCCTTCCACATTACCCCACCCCCCCAGTAAACCCTCATTCGGTTACTGGCTAGGGGAGTTGCTCTAGTAATTCAAAACAAACATTAAACTGGATTCATAAAGAACAATCTCAGCAGTTGATTTGAAGATCTCATAGCCTTCCTACTTTCATTCTTTAAGTCTAAATGGTGTTACAATGTACATGGGAACCTATATCAAAGGAGTTGAGTTTTTTACCACAAACTCAGATTTTCTAATTCCTATAACTTAGCAACCCGTTTTCCTAACCCTTTGATACTAATTCTGGTAGATCAAATAGTCTAAGTTTAAAATATAAAAGGTTTACACCATCAGGTTGCAAAGATATTGGGGTTAGAAAATGTAAGTTTGTTGCAAAAACTCAATTCCTTTGAAAGATATTTTTAATCATTATTCCCGTTATTGAAGAGCTATTGAGAAGATCAAAAATGTTTGAGTTTTCTTATATGTTACCGGATTAATTTGCTTAACTCAAATTGATGCTTAAGACCAAAACAAGAAGCTATGAGTTCTCAAAGTCACGTCAGTGATGTCGCATAGATATAACCGAGGTAGTTTTATTTAACCGTCTCACGATAGCTTCAGTAATAGTAAATATTTCCATTTACTGATAGCGCCGATTGAAGGATAACTCTGATTGGATAATGAGATAGAGAGATAGATAGATGTTACCGCCATACTATTTCTATTGGTTCAGAATAGACAACAAACACATGACTGAACCCTGATGGATCAGGCGCTGTCTAGTTTGCTTTAAAAAATCCTAATTTATAGGTTAGCTGTCACCAATCCTGTTTTCTTTGTAATTAATTCATTGCCGAATAACTTCGTCTGTGATCCGCAAAAAAACCGGTTCCAATTGAGCGCCGGCTCAAATCTCGAAACACTGAATACATTTTCAAGTGGAACCAACCACGTTTTAACCGTGGCTTAAATTCCTTAAATTCGGCCTCCGGTCAACCCGACAGAAGGAGAAGGTTACATTTTTGCAACATTACTGTTACGACTTTGTGACCTCGAGGCTCCTGTAGTTTTAGTTTTATGAACAAGTATAAGGAAAGCAAATTTATCCGATTACAAAATTCAAAATATTTTTTTTTTTCAATGGCTCTGCGTATGAAAAGAAGTTATGATTATAACATATTTTACTTTAGCTTGACGTAAACACAGATTTGAACAAACTATTTCAATGTTCAGAGGCCGAATTTAAAGAATTTGAGCCGCGCCTTAAATTTGGCGGATCAAATATGGTTGGTTCCACTAAAAATTGTATTTAACTTTTCAAGATGTAAGCTGGCGCTCAATTGAAACCGGTTTTTGGCAGATTTAAGCCGCGGCTCAAATTCATTAATTCGGACACTGGATAGTTTACATGTATCTTACCTAGGTCCAAATAGTAATGAAAGTTAGTATCCATTTCTAAAACTAGACCTTTACTTAACCTTCTTAACTTACTTATATTTTTTGAGGCTCTGGACATTATTAATTATAATTTTAAAAGCATTTAATTTGGGTTTTAGTTTTTAAGAAGGAAATGGCAGATTTCTTAGCGATTTTTTGCTTGAAAACTTGCAATCTTTTGATCTCTGTATTCTAAAAACAGAATTAACTATTTCAAAATCTAGCGTGTTTATATATATCTATGCACGATCAAAAATAACTTCAAGGCCGGGAATCAATTTCAATTCATGAGTACTTTTCATCAAAGTAAAGGGTCTGTAAGCGTAATTTTAAGTAATCTTCAATTTAAAGATGGCAAGGCATTGTCTGATCAAGTAAGAGTTAGATATCAATGTTTATAATTTTGAAAGAAAATTTTCTACAAACCTAAAAAAACAACAATTATATCTTACACATTTTTTATAAGCGTACCGTTCCATCTTCAATTTACACTTACAGTCCATTAAAGATGTCTCTTGAATTTACTTATAATTAATATAATTTAAAGAAAATTATTAAAGAACATTTTTATGTTCAAAATTGAAAAATCAAACGCTTTGAAGAAGTCTAAAAGTCAAAAATTACATGTTATGTGAATTTAAACCTAATCCGATACATCTATTTTTAACTTTTTAAACCAAAAAAGAGATAGATTTTTCATTACAAAAACTTGTTTAGAAAAACTGAGAGGATGGGGGGGGGGGGATTTTACTTTAAAGCTTTTAACCTCTTCCCGATATATTTTCCCCACAAACTTGTAAATTTTCCCTAACAATTAAAACTCGGCCACTTCTAACAGCCTAGCCAAAACCCTTTTAACATTAAACAAACTATTTTACACTTTTCCAGGTAATTCCACTCAAAATAAAATTAGGTATTTTAGAGTGCGCTAACTTTTCAGTAAGCGTTAAAAAAGAATGCAAATTTATCTGATTAAATAAAAGATATTTAAATTTTTTTTCCTCCTAAATAGCTTTTTCGAAAGAGGAGTTATACTTGAAAGGATTTTGATATAAGTGACGTACAATTTGCTTTTGTTTGACGTTAATATCATGAAGTAAGAATATCGGCATTATCCCTCTCTCTCTCCACACCTTCATGTATTATTCATTATACAAAGTCAACACGAGGATATTCTGATAATATATCATTATACACTATATATCTTTCTATCTATCTATCTATCTATCTATCTATCTATCTATCTATCTATCTATGCATCTATATGTCTATCTATCTATCTATCTATCTATCTATCTATCTATCTATCTATCTATCTATCTATCTATCTATCTATCTATCTATCTATCTATCTATCTATCTATCTATCTATCTATCTATCTATCTATCTATCTATCTATCTATCTATCTATCTATCTATCTATCTATCTATCTATCTATCTATCTATCTATCNCATCCCCCCCTCTCCTCTCCATTTATAGCTCTTCTCTTTTATATTATAGAAAAGGAGGAAAAAAGTTTAGCAATTAAAGCTTAACTCCTAATTTTGTATTTACACAAGTAAGAAGATACTTTAGTTAGATTTAGATTATAAGAATTGTAAGTGCTAAAGGTTTTATGTTGTTTAACGTCTATTAATACGTATTTATTTAAAACGAAATACGTGAAAGCCAGAAATAAAACAAAGTTTACAAAATTTATGAAAGTTATTTTTTAATTATTATTACAGAAAATACATAAAAAATATATATTGTTTAGCACCCTTGTTTCTAAGTAATTGTGTCATAACAACTATTTAATTCTTCAGCTTTCAATTATTCATAATTATCTAACATGAAATGATAAAGGAAAGATTTTAAGAATACATAAATAGAAAAAAAAAATATTTTTAAATTATGTTAAATCGTTATTTTTTGTTTTCAAAAGTTTTCTTGTTGAAATCTGAACAATGTTATGCAAGAAAATCAATTAAAAACTCAAGGCAACTGAATTCTATTTATCTATGGAGAATATTTTGCGGAGATTGGATTTGCAAAAATCCAAACTGCTGCAAAAATTCCACCCTTTGCAAATCCTGAAAGCAAGTATGCGCAAACCTTTTATAGCAAGGGAGNTGGGTTGTAACTTGACTAGTTGGAGTGATATATATCTCCTTGGATTATGTGCAGAGGATTATAATGTAATTTGTAGATACTTAAATAGATAGATAGATAAAGTTATTCTAAAATGTATAATTACTAGTCTTTTTAGTTTTTTAAAAGCTTTTATTTGAAGAATAGTACGATATCACTGTATGTACACTCTAGTTCATTTTATGTACGGGACGAATTTTCAACTATCCAGAGCAAGCTGTACACTGTACAGTACAAAAACAGACTGTATAAGGCAACTCGGGACGGTACGCCAAATGTATGATCCCCTTCTAGTGAAATTTATGTGACATGTACACTGCAGTGCTTGCACAAGGATATTTGACAGTACATAAATATTTTACCTGGTAAATCAGGAACTTCTGGGTAAATATCAGGTTCTTCAGGGGGTCTGTAGGTCAGAGCGGGGGGTGAAAATGTGGTAACTACTCGTTCTGGATTATCAAAAGTATACAGCGGATTTTCACAGCATTCCCGATCTGGTGATTCACTTCCATATACAGTAGGCTGGATTAAAACCAGGTAAAATGTAAAAAATCTAAAAGCGGAGTAATTAGTCCGACGCCATGACAACACTTCCGTGAGCAAAGACGACTCGCGAGAAGACCGCGCAAAACTGTTCTTTGAGAAAGCTTTCTTTTGGTCCGACAACTCTTTTTTAATATTCTGAGCATGATCTTTGGTTTGATTTTTAACCCGGCTATCACTGATGCTCTTGGCAAGACATATGTCACATCTTTGAGATTTATCTAGATTAGTAAAGAATTTGTTGCGGCAAGTACAACTAGACCAGGTAGCAGGTTTACACGTGGGTCCCTGGGATGGAGGACAGTTGGCAGTACATTGGGGTTTGTTTGGAGAGGAAACAGAATATGGCATCTGTCGGAATGTTTGTGGACGTCCTAGTGGATGTCCGGCTCCTACAGAATTTGTACTCTGAACTGTTGGCGTTTTTAAGGCTACGCGAAGAGATTGAGCTTCTGATTCTAGTGTAGTTGTCATAGTGGTTGTGGTTTCGGACCATTCTGTATTTTCGTCTCCACCCTTGGGATCTGAAATGTCCTCCACTGATGTTTGGAGAAGAATCAGAGGGGCTGAAACATCCCTCCATCTCGCTCTTTTGGATTGGGCTGTAAAAGAAACATAAATATTAAAAATCAAACAAAATTTATTCCAAAGCTCAAAAGTAAAGAAAGGGCTGAGTGAAGAAAAATAAAACCTCACTTTAAATGGTTTATGAGAAAAGGTTCTTAGAATAATTTAAATTTTATTCCATCATCTTTACAATTCAAGGTTTTAGGATTCAATTTAACACGAAAACATTGAGAACATTTAAAGCTTGGAAAAATGTCATTTATCAGGCAAACATCTTTTCAGCAAGCACAATTTGTGGTTTTTTGTTATCAGCCCGGTGCAGTGCATGGGGAAACCTCCCTTGCACGGAACCATCTCTGCCTACAGTGTTAACCATTTCAACACAATGTTAAACAGAAAAAGCAATTATTAGTTGACATATATTAAATACGCATTCAGTTCTTGAATGTACTTTACAGGGGGTAAAGGCAAAAAAGCTATTTAGTCCCGTATGTCGTCTTCTTTTCAAATCAAAATACATTAATAAATATCGGAAAATGTCATAACCTTGCTAATTATGTCTAACATTGTGTTAAAATGGTCAAAACTTTAGGGAGAGGTGTTTCCGTGCAGGGAGTTGTTCCCATGCACGACACCAGAAGAACAAAAAAATTAATGATAAAAAAGTAGTCTTTTAAAATGTAACCCCCATGATGTAAGTTTAATGAATCGTTTGTAACAATAAGGTTACGTAATGGTTTAAGACTTGCACTTCAAGTGATTCTTTGAAATCCAAAGGAAATCTTCTTTAAGTATTTGTTTAGATATTATGTGATATATATATCTAACCGAGGGAGAGAACGAGCTCCTGGGGGTTGCATGGTGGTACAATCTTCTCATTTCGTTTCATCCCAGCGCATAGCCGCGCTTCCTAACTTCTGTAACCAACACGTGTTGACGTCCTGAAACTGTCTGCAATTCGATAGAACCAGTTTTCCGTCCTGTCATTGAAAACCGTTCACTTAAACCATTTTGTAAAAACTCAGAAGAAAGTTTTTTTGAGGAGATAATTTTGTGGCAAATTTTGCGAAATAGAAAATAACTTTATCTTAAGTCTCATTTTAAGAATCTTTAATTAAGTTGCTAAACAGCCACGAATTCCTCTGAAAACTTTGACATGGGTTCAAACTTAGATACACAAACTTTAGTTTCGGCTGGAGGAAAATAGATTAAATTTTTAATTCAAATTGCGGATTTTTTCCCAATTCACTGGTGGATGTTTTCGTAAAAAATTGTTTTTTTTTTAGTGATGATTCCTGTAGTTGATGCTGCCTCCTGTATACTGGTGCTATCATCAGCTGTCCGCGGCCGGTCATAGCAGTGGGCTAGCAAACCTTTCCTGTATACACACAATAGTTCTCACACACACCACTACAGACTTATTTGATAGACTTTAATTTTGGGATTATTTTATTTCGGGGGCGTTATTGGAATTGTCATATCAGTATTGTATATGGTATCGATAAAAGTTCTTGTTTTGAAAAATGCTGTCTTAGATAACATTGCTTAGCAGTCTTCAATTTTCAAATTTGTATTTTATTGCTTTATTTTTTTTTCAGAAGTTGCTAAAATTATTTAGTTTTACTAAATTTTACAAATCAGAAAATATCGTTTCTAAATTATAAAAATAATGTTTAGTTAAAAACTATTCTGTGTAATAACATCCCTTTTGTTGGGAACAAGTTTGTTGAAGTCGATCCGTCTCCATTGAAATGTCGTCTTCCGTGTGTCATTTTAATTTTCCACCCCAGCCAATGTTTGTACAAATTTCATTACTTTTTACAAAATTTTGTTCCTCTTATTCACATCTCTCTATGGTGTCCATTTTTAATTCTGTAAAAAAGCTTTTGTACATATTACCAGTACAGCAATTATTAAGATTACAATATAAATTTTCTAGCCAATTTTGTATCTTATAGTTATTAGCAAACACAGTTTTTAACAATATACGTAATTACTAATATTAAATTTATTTTTCCTAATATTGTTGCACATTTTTTTTAGCTTAAATCGTCTAGAGATGTTATTTCAATGTAAGCCCTTCATGTCCAGAATGTCAAAACCAATTCATGTTTTGACTGAAAATAATTATTTTCAATTGTGGCTTCCCTTTAAAAATAAATTGTGGACTATTTTTTTACAACAACACAGATAGAAATAGTGAAATTAAACACTTTATAAGCTAAAAAACGACAATATTTAACAAATTATTATTATATACTCGCTGTCTTTAAAAGTAAAAGTTATTTTTGTTTATAGATATATATCCACTAAGTATGAACTATAATTTGAAAAAAATCGATGTTACCCTAACTCAACTCAGTGACCTTGGAATACAATAAGAAAGGGTAAAGTAAATAAAGACCCTATCATCCAACCTTGCGGAATCGTAACTAAGTGTTGTAAAACCTCTGACCTTAATTTAGTAGGTTTTTAAAAAGGTTGCACTTCAAAAATCCACAATCTGATTGAAATGTTTTTAATAATATTTGCTAGAAAAGCTTTAGAAAAGAATTAAACAATGGCATTTCTAGTTTGCAACCAAAGAAAATAATTGTAATTTCGCATAAACTTGCAGGAATGAAAACACTGCACTACACATAAACATGGGAGAAATGGAAAAATGCAACTCATATGAACCTGGAAGAAAAACAAACAATGCAGTACACATGGACTTGGAGGAATGTAAACAATACATAGCACATGGACTTGGGAGAAATTTAAACAATGCAGTACATATGCACTTGGGAGGTATATGAACAATACATAGCACATGGACTTGGGAGAAATGTAAACAATGCAGTACATATACACTTGGGAGGAATATGAACAATGCAGTACATATACACTTGGGAGGAATGTAAACACTGCAGTAAATATTAGGGTTTCCAATCGGAATCCGTTGCACGGAATTGCGCGCAATGATTACTTTTGCGTGCGCCATTTTATTCCTCGGCATTGCGCTATAATTGCGTACAAGAAAGAAATGAAATATTCAGGGGATTGTGTGGAATTGCGTGCAACGAAATTGCTGTTCCATCTACAACAGAAACAACAATTTTAACTATGACTTACAAATTTATGTAGCGGATACAAGAATAGAAATATTTCTGTAGATTTTTTAAAAAATCACTGGTTTCGTTTCAACAGTTTTCAAATTTTAAAGTTTCTTGTGGTTAAGCTACTAATTAACAATTTAATATGAAACCTTTTTCACTTGTTCACATTGGATAAACATTAAAATGGAAACTTTTTTTGGTTAAAACTGTGAGAGTTGTTTAATCAAAATTAGATATATTGCTACAGAGAGAACCAGAGTACTATGGCACAGAAAGTCAACATTATAGTGTATTTCATGCCGTTACAAAGCAAAACATTTAATTAAGAACTTATTCAGTTAAATGGGTTTGCTTGCGTCTAAAATGTCGTCTTCCAATGCCCCTGCTGGTTATCATGCTGCATATGAATATTATAAAATAAAAGATCAAGTTTAATTTATTTTCTTAGCATTTGAGACTGAATTGTTAGTGAAGTTCAGTTTATTGTATGTCACTACCAAAGTTTAAATTGAATTATTTCGTTGCTGAACGGAATTGTGCAATAATTAATTGCGTTTAATGCGTTCCATAAGGTTTAAATTGAATAAAAAAATGAAAACACAAACGAAATTATTGCAGAATTGCGGGCAAGGGCTCGCAATTGAGCACAAGTAAAATTCATTTTCGTTGGAAACTTTTAGTAAATATGGACTTGAGAGAAATGTAAACAATGCAGTACACATAGACTTGAGAAAAATGTAAACAATACAGTACACATGGACTTGAGATAAAAGTAAACAATACAGTGCACATGGAATTGAGAGAAATGTAAACAATACAGTACACATGGACTTGAGAGAAATGTAAACAATACAGTACATATGGACTTACGAAAAATGTAAACAATTCTGTTGTACACATGGACTTGAGAAAAATGTAAACAATACAGTACACATGGACTTGAGAGAAATGTAAACAATACATAAACATGGACTTTCTGTGTCAACATGTTTTTGCTTTTCAAACGTGTAATTGAAACCTTACAGAAACATATATCTATTCAAAGTGTTTGCATGTAATGTAACTTAATAAACTTCTTTATGTTTAGATGCAAACAGAATATTTTTATTTCAAATCTAAAACTTGTATTTTCTGCTTTGCTGTCATGTGATAGAGTCAATCAAAGTACATTTTCTGCTAAATATATTAATTCTTGTGTTCTATAATAATCTTAAAAACAAGAACATATTTTTTGGAGAAAAAAAGTGAGAAGAAAAAACATTGTAAATGTTTGTAATGTCAAATGACCCAGAACATTCGAAATTAAGAAAATTTAATTTTTAAAAGATTGTTACAAACTTTTATTTCTCATCCGTTTATTATGTAAACAAAATGTTTATGAATTTGCGACTTCGTAGCTCCTGTAACGTCGATCTTTTGCATAATTAAGAAAAATAAAAATCTATTTTGTTACATATCAAACAATAGCTTTTCCAAAAGAGGAATTATGATTAAAAACATTTCAGATTTAAATTTAACGTGCTATTTACTTTATTTTTTAACACCCTGAAAACAAATTGTAAATAAACAGTTATAACCAGAATATAATGGAATAGGAATACGCCGCCATAGCAAGTGTAATTAATTTTGTTACCAAAGAAAACAGTTTTAATAAATATACACTTATTAAATCACTAAATTAAATTTACACGGAACAGTTGCTGTGTCTCATAGGACTTTATATAGTTATAACTTGAGCCTAAAAGTCGTCTTCCTATTTCAGAGTTTTCTGGTTCTCACGGTACAATGTTTTAATTAACAAAGAATGAAGTTAGGAAAACACAAATATTAAAAAATGTTTAAAAGACACATAGATATAGATAGATAGAGAAATAGATATACACATAGATAGGCAGATAGATAAATATATATAAATATATATAAATACAAATAGATAGATAGATAGATAGATAGATCACCGTATTATATGGGTTGAATAGCTGTTTAATGTTTATTACATTTGTTGAAGTGCGAGCATTTGTTTTGATTAAAAACAATTACGTACTAGTATACATAGTTGTATACATAGATTAAATACAATTACATAGTTGTATACACAGATTAAAGACATAGTTGTATACATAAATTAAATACATAGTTGTATACATAGTTGTATATATAGTTGTATGCATAGTTGTATACATAGATTAAATACATAGTTGTATACATAGATTAAATACAAAGTTGTATACATTGATAAAATACAATTTCATGGTTGTATACATAGATTATAAACAATTACATAGTTGTATACATAGTTGTATACATTGATTAAATACAATTACATAGTTATATACATAGATTAAATACAATTACATAGTTGTATACATAGATTAAATACAATTACATAGTTGTACACATAGATTAAATACAATTACATATATGCTGTACACATAGATTAAATACATGTGGATGGAGTAATCATAGAGTAAGTACATGTGGATGGAGTAATCATAGATAAAATACATAAATAAAGCTCTTCGCTCATATATATTTATATGCTAGCTATACCTGGCCAAAAGGCTGGACCGAATGGTCTGAACTTTTTTGAGGTAAGTAACATAGGCTAAAAAATCGATTTTTTTTCTTAAAAATCTAAATATTATGTATTGTTTACATTTCTCCCAAGTCCATTATACTGTATTGTTTACATTTCTCTCAAGTCCATGTGTACTGCATTGTTTACATTTCTCTCAAGTCCATATTTACTAAAAGTTTCCAACGAAAATGAATTTTACTTGTGCTCAATTTCGAGCCCTTGCGCGCAATTCCGTAATAATTGTGTAGTAATTGCACTTCAGCTAGTCAAAGATGAAATACATGTACATGTAAATTATACATAAAGTAATAACTGAGATTAAATATATGTAATTAAATCCATTGTTTGTATTGTCTAGATAAACATGAACATACATTATACATTTATATTCGCTTAGATATTTCTACATTTCTTTATATACAGTAATTTCGTTGTTTTTTGTGTGTTTATCCTTTTTTTCGTCTTTTTTTCCTTTATGAGTTGTTACAATTGTTCCTAGTACAAAATGCATAGTTACATTTGCCCTAATATAAGCATTTCTATTAATTTTTTAAAATGAATAAGCTGTAAAATAAAATATAAGCTATTATTAAATTTTTCATTTTAGTTTAGTTTAATCACCGACAAATAGATTTTGAAATTTTGTACTTTCCAGTAGGCAATTGTCGT
The DNA here is from genome assembly GCF_000591075.1 of Eurytemora carolleeae. Lineage (NCBI taxonomy): Eukaryota > Metazoa > Arthropoda > Copepoda > Calanoida > Temoridae > Eurytemora > Eurytemora carolleeae. The sequence continues at coordinate 31,337 of NW_019398311.1, forward strand.
TTGGTGAGAGGGGTATTTGCAAATATTTTAAAATTTAATTTGTTTTAGTTTCAGACTTGTGATTTTAACTTGACATTTCATGATTTCATAGCTAGGTCCTTGCTTATTTAGTAGTATAGTTGGAAACAGATAAATTTGGTTAAACATTAACATTTTTTCCCAACAAACTTCATGCTACCAGGCTTTAATCCGAAATCAGTGAAGATTTTTGAAATAAAATCTCTTGCTCTGAATAGAGAACCTGACAGAGAAATAGATAATAAAATAGTTCAATCTATAAAAAAATATTATTTTGCCAAACCAAGAAAACAAAATGTCTTAAATATAATAAAATTAATTTGCCTCAAAAAGAAATGTAAAGATAAAGTTTGAGCATAAAATAATCACAAAAAGAGTGAAATCGTAAATACTGCAATATGAAGTTTAAATTCGGTACATATATTTGTACTAGGCTATATATTAACAATGTTTCCTTTTAGCTCAACATCGAAATTTTAAATCATGTCGCAGATTATTCTGTTTAAATTGGTGCATTTTCAGCAATATTATTTTTCGGACAAAATGTTTGAACCTTTTCTGAGCTCTTGTGAGCTGCCTCAACAGTTTTGGGCTTTATCGGTTCAGCCGTTTTTAACGTTTATTGAATACAAAAAAAATGCTTAGTTGACAGAAGCAAAATAATGTACAACCGTGTCTGAAGTCTCATTCTTTGTGGGTTGCTCTGTATTATGAGATGAAAACGTACTATTTAAACTTCTTAGTCCTCAACCCTGAGGTCAGATTCAAGTTTGAAAATGTTCTAATCTTTGGGATTTATCCTTGTCTGATTTATGTTGTGAATTTGACCAGGGGTGGCTTACATTTTATTCTTTCTAAGGAGGGAGGGAGGGGGAGTGTCGAGAGGAGTTCAGCAGCTATAGGGGGTCCAAAAACCCTCGGGAAACAAAAGATTTCCCCAATCCCGGTGGCCCCCCCTACCCTAGAAATTCTCAAACATTTGGATCATGAATATTATAATTCAAAGAAACTGAGTTTTTGCGAACAGCTCAAATTTTCTCATTCCTATATCATTGGCAACCTGATGGTGTGAACCTTTATATTCAAACTTGATTATTTGATCTAACAGAATTCATAGTTTGACATATCAAAAGTTCACGAGATTGCGTTGCAAAGACATAGCGTAAGAAAAACAAGGTTTTCATGTCTGATCTTCTAGCTATCTATATATCTATATTATCTCTCTATCTATCTGTTTATCTCACTCCTGTCTGCCGTAACCATTAGCGCCTGATCCAATCAGGGTTCAGTCATGTGTTTGTTGTCTATTCTGAACCAATAGAAATAGTATGGCGGTAACATCTATCATTCTATCATTCTCATTATCCAATAAGAGTTATGAATCCTTCAATCGGCGCTTTAAGTGAATGGAAATATTTACTTCTACAGAAACTTTGGTGATCTATCTCTCTATCTATCTATCTATATATCATATTGAACAAATAAGGTATCATTATCATTAAGTTAATTGTTTTATCTCTCAGTAAACACCAGTCTAAGGATTGATAATTAAGTTTCCAATGAATAATCTAGTATTTACTTTTCAACACTTTATCATCTTCTCTTCCTGGGGTTAAAAACATAATTTAACTATCCGATTCACGTACACTTTCAACTTTTAACTGATAAAAGCAATTCAGTTTTCCTTCCTATTTTCTTTGAAAATAAGAAATTTACAAATGCGGTTTTGCTTAACATTGACAATGAAAAAAGAGGGAATATTTTAACCTTTCAAAGGCATAATAACAATTATCTATCTTTCTCATTATCTATCTTTAAATTAAGGTTTACTTGACATTATGGTTAAAAATGTTTACTATGTTTACAAAATAAGATAAATATTGGCTGTGCTTCCTAAATAAGATAGGTGTTTTCACTAAACAAGATTTATATTGACTGTGTTTACTTAATAGGATAAATATTGACTGTTCACTAAATAATATAAATATTGACTGCGTTCACTAAATAAGATTTATATCGGCTGTGTTTACTAAATAAGATAGATATTGACTGTGTTCACTAAATAAGATTTATATTGACTGTGTTTACTTAATAGGATAAATATTGACGGTTTTTACAAAATAATATGAATGTTGACTGTGTTCACTAAATAATATAAATATTGAGGGTGTTCACTAAATAGGATAAATCTTGACTGTGTTCAATAAATAAGATCTATATTGTCTGTGTTTGCTAAATAAGATTTATATTGGCTGTGCTTACAAAATAAGATAAATATTGACTGTGTTCATAAATAGGATAAATCTTGACTGTGTTCACTAAATAAGATTTATATTGTCTGTGTTTGCTAAATAAGATTTATTTTGGTTGTGTTTACAAAATTAGATAAATATTGACTGTGATCACTAAATAAGAGAAATATTGACTGCATTCACTGAATAAGATAAATATCGACTGTGTTCACTAAATAAGATAAATATTGGCTGTGTTTTCTAAATGAGATAAATAAGATTTATATGGACTGTGTTCACTAAATAAGATTTATATTGTCTGTGTTCACTAAATAAGATTTATATTGTCTGTGTTCACTAATTAATATTTATATTGTCTGTGTTTTCTAAATAGGATTTATATTGGTTGTGTTTACTAAATAAGATAAATAAAATATATTGACTGTGTTCACTAAATAAGATAAATATTGACTGCGTTCACCAAATAAGATAAATATTAGCAGTGTTCACTAAGTAAAATATAATTATTGGTTGTGTTTATTAAATAAGATCAAAATTGACTGATGTGTTAACCAAATAAGATTTAGTTTATCTGTGTGAAATAATGGACATATATATTTTTGTGCTTTAAGATTTAAGATTCCGAAAATCCATGGTTTATAAATTTTTATTTTTTCAAGATTCCTTTATCAGCAACCCCCCCTCTCCCCTCCCCCCTCTCCC
>NW_019398311.1:34379-41628 GCF_000591075.1 Eurytemora carolleeae
TGTAGTGGACGTTATTTACTATTTTCGTTAAAGTTTTATGTGTAGTGGACGTTATTTACTATTATCGTTAAAGTTTTATGTGTAGTGGACGTTATTTACTATTTTCGTTAACGTTTTATGTGTAGTGGACGTTATTTACTATTTTCGTTAAAGTTTTATGTGTAGTGGACGTTATTTACTATTACACAGGCATAAATCTACTAAATAAACATTTTTTAAAGCAACTAAAAATATCTTAAAGGAGAGATCCGCGTAAACGACACCTCTAATGTGCAGCAATTTTAATTAAAATGTTTATGTATAATAATATAAATATATTCAATAAAGTTTTTCTAATTTTGAAATTTGTATAAATTATTTTAACTTACTAAAGAAATGTTCGTAGGTATTTAGAAAAATTGTGTAGAGTGTAAAAATTTTTTTTTAAATAAGTCAAAAATTTGCTTTAGTACAGAGTACACTTTTACAGTACAGTGCAGTACTGTACAATATAAATTGTTTGTATCACAAGGGAAGGTACGGCCTAACTATTCTCCTAAAGCCTCCCAGTAAGGCTGCAAACATCTAACGGCGGCCGCGGGTTTCAACCAAAACAAATTCAAACAGAAAAGGTCTCTTCTTCATTTACAATAATTGAAACTTGGTTTAAAAGAATTTTCATAACTAAATTTTAGATTTTTTACGGAAACCCATACCCGTGGTTTTTGAAGGGGAGGGGGTTAGGGAGGGAAGTATAGAGTCGATAGCTAGAGGCCGCTCTACACTGCGCATGCGCAACCATCCTCCAGGTTCACGCAGGCGCAGTCAATCAATAATTAACCTTGATCAAATATACGCAAACCTGGTCTACTGATAATAGTAGCACAATACAATACTACAACTTGGCTGTAGTAGGGACACACGACATAGGAATTGCTCACGTATTTTTAAGATATTAACTTTACATGTCTGATTCACAGAGGTGGCGTATTCAGGGGGGGGGCTATGGGGGCTAAGCCCCCCCCCCCCTGGGCCAGTGAAATCTATTGATTTCAGGGGGCTTTCAGGTACAAAGGGTGCTGAGCCCCCTCCCCATGGAAAGAGAAAAAATGTAAGCCCCCCTGAACAAATTCCGAAATACGCCACTGAATTTATATCCATCTTAATTATATCTTTAATAATTCATATATTCCATGTTAGTTTCTTTATAAAACAATGTCAGAAATAAGTACTTTTCCAGCAAGAAAAACCACAATATCTTCTACTTTAAAGATAAAGCTGTTTAATAGGGGTACCGTTGTGAATTGGTCATGTCGCTCTCTAAAGCGAAGAGTAGTGGAAACTACATCAGCAGTCCGGTTTAATAAGCATTATTTAGGTTTTTGGTTAATAATTTGAGAAGATTAACACAACTAAATATTATTTAGTTTTGGTTAATAATTTGAGAAGTTTAACACAACTAAATATTATTTAGTTTTGGTTAATAATTTGAGAAGTTTAACACAACTAAATATTATTTAGTTTTGGTTAATAATTTGAGAAGTTTAACACAACTAAATATTATTTAGTTTTGGTTAATAATTTGAGAAGATTAAGACAACTAAATATTATTTAGTTTTGGTTAATAATTTGAGAAGATAAACTTAACTGAATTAGACCTCATTTATTTTTATTTAATAATTAAACACGTAGTCAGAAATGGTTTTGGTTCATAACGTCTGTCAAAATAAATCTAGATTATTAGGATTATTTTTCGAAATCTAAAAAAGTGAATGTGATCACTGCAGAATGCCGAGTCCATTAGTGCCTGATCCAATCAGGGTTCAGCCATGTGTTTTCTGTCTATTCTGAACCAATAGAAATTGCATGACGGTAACTTATATCTTTCTATCTATCTCATTATCCAATTAGAGACAAATCCTTATATCGGCGCTAAAAAAGTAAATGGAAATATTTACTTCTACTGAAACTATAGTGGTGAGGTTTTTAAATGCAAGTTACTTTGGTAATCCCTAAGTTTTTGCGAATTAATAAGGACAATGCTAACAAAAACTACTTTAGAACAAATAGCAATGAAAGGTGAGAAATGCTGAGAGTCTTGTAAAAATATATTTATCATGCAACAGCCAATATTTAGTATTTAGACAGCTAGGATCTTGTTTTTAACCAGGATAATTTACTGCCTTTCTTTCAGAGCAGGGAAATATTTTTCTTTTATTTTCTTTTATTTTCTTTTTTCCTTTTTTATTTCTAATTATAATTACGTTCCATATGTTAACATGTTTTTAATTATCTAAAAAAACATTTTCAGATTTTAATTTTATTCTGTTTTTGCTCTTTCCTTTTCCAATCTCTTTCTTTATATTATTTCCTTATTGATTTGATTTCGTATCCTCTATCAATTTTTTTATCTATTTATATATTTATTTATTCTGTTTTGTATTCCTAGTATATATTAGTTTTCCCCAGGCTATTAACTAGGAATTGGTTCTGTTGATATTAGATATCTTTTGTGACAAAAACAAACAAACATGCAGTGCTACCCGGAAATACAAACATGCAGTGCTACCCGGAAACAAACATGCAGTGCTACCCGGAAACAAACATGCAGTGCTACCCGGAAATACAAACAAACATGCAGTGCTACCCGGAAAACTGTGAAATATAAAGACTACTGTTAGACTAGAGATTTTTAATTGTCCAATAAACATGAAACACCTCAATTGTGCAAAGAAACCAGATATTTATATTAAAATAAGTTGATTTTCATTTGCTTTCAAACATCAATATACAAAAAATTGCTGTAATGTTGTAGTGTTGAAGGGGGGGGGGTCAATTACCCCCCCCCCCTGTAGTTTTTTTTACATAGCTCAGAAAATATTGGTCTGCGGCTGTTGAAATTTTCTGACTTTTCCTAAATACCCACAACCCTCCCTTAAAGGTCTAAAACTGGGCAAGGTTCACTTAATCCTTCTATTGACGTGCATTCCACTCCTCTATCCATCTATCTAGGTGTATTTGGCAAAATTCTAATATCTGTTTATGTAAAAGCGTGAATATTTCGGTTTACTCACTAATCTGCCCTAAAGTGATATACTTTTTATAATGCCATACAAATTTTATTAGTTTAAAGGAATATATTTTTATTGATTTCCTATTAAAAGCTTTAAATAAATATCAGGGGGTTTCTAATAACAAACTATAAAGGGTTCTGGTAAACATTTCAACATTAACTTATGCCGATGTGCGCATGATTTCGATGAAAATGAGGTGTTCTTATAAAAAAGGGGTAATCGAAAAAATGGATTTTATTAAAAAAAGTGGAATTTCGATAATGATATAAATGGGGCTCGAAGGAAAAAAATCAAGGTTCTCTGACGAAAACTATTGTCGAATTAAAATGAATTATGATTGAAATAAAACAAAATAAAAAGTAAATTTCTCCTGTAAATGAATGAATAAAAGTTTTTCTGGCATGAAATCCAACCTGTTATATTTCTGTCCGATCATTGTCACGAAAAAACACCTGAGCTGGAAACTATTGTTGAGTGGATATCTCAATCTGTTGTTAATCTGCAGATTGATTTAATCTTTATTCGATATCCCGCATGGTAATCTTACCCAGCCAGGGGTTAAATAGAGGTTTTATCACTATGAAATAAAGAAATTAGTCAACAATTCTTTAAAATAAAGGACCCACATTAGATATCGAGATCAAACGATCAACATTATGAGTATAACAGTTCCCAGCTTATAATCATTTTAAAAAATTAATCTTTGTGAAATTAAAAATTATAATCTTTTTTATTTTTAATTAGCTAAATTAATCTTTAATATCTTACTTTCTTTCAAAAGGTGGATTGAAGGGGAGGGGAGGGGTGAGGGAAATGATTGTTTATGACAGAGTGCGGGGGTTGCTGGTATATAAAGTAGTGGGTTAATGTATGATTGATTGATTGAGTACATGAAAGTAGGGTAAACTTTCAAATCATAATTAAAAATATTTATTGGATTATTATGATTTAGAAAAATGGAAATATTAAAGTACTTGTCCATGTATTAGTTTTTAGAATTTTTTACCAGGTTTGCATGGTATATCGGCGAATATCGACGCAAACTTTTTTGAGTCAATGACGCGTCATGAAAACCTGAAAAGATATTGCCTTACGATAAACTAGAGATGTTCACTGAGTCATATTTACAACCCATTTTCACCCTTTAAATGCAGATTTGTGAATTTGCTTATTTGTACTAATTTATAATTTTTATGCATAATATTAGATATTCTAAGCCATTTCTGACGGATTTTGAATGAGATATCAAAATATGACTGAAAATATTCCGATACAAACAAGATGCACTTTGATGTAGAAAGTTGCCGAAATAGTTGGCCGCCAGATGTCTCTGCTCTCGATGCTTTGAATGATTACACGTGGCAGAGACACCTAGAGCGGAAAAAGTCGTTTTAAGTGAATTGTATATAAAACAAATAACAAATATTATGAAATTTTAACTTTATACGAATGCGTTGAAAAATAATCTATGACTTTAGGTTGTAATATCTGAATGATTTGTTTGAAATTAAACTAATTAATTTACGATACAAGTCATATATTGTAACTTTCTGAGTTTGTCTGGACGCTTCGTTCTTCAGTATAAGTCGTTTTTAACCATTTTCTCCTTATAGACGCAATAGATAAGTAGATTAGATACCCCCATTCATTTTTTGCAAACACTCCCTTTAATCAAAACTGAATAAACAGCTTTGAAATCTTCCTATCCAAGGCAACAAATATAAATGCACAATATTCCTACCTATACAGTTTACAGAATCTTTTTAGTATATTTTAACTAGGTTAATAGAGATTAATCCATCAACCTAGCTTTAATCATTTTGATTTTTGAGAGTTCTCTGATTTGAAAAAATACTCGATTTTGTTTACATACCTGAAAAAAAATATTTTATTAGCAAATAGTTTTTTTTTTACAAATTAGCCTTAAAAGATTTCCAAAATTTTGCAGACAACATGATAAAAGATTTGAGAAGGTTATATCTATCTATCTATCTATCTATCTATCTATCTATCTATCTATCTATCTATCTATCTATCTATCTATCTATGAATCTATCTATCTATTTTTATATCTATCTATATATCTATCTATCTATATATTTATCTACCTATATATTTATCTATCTATCTAGCTATCAGACAGTATGTTTTCTAATCATTTATGTATGATACGTCATCCAAAATGTCATATTAACGCCCAATAATCCATCAATCTATTCTTCCTTTCATCCATCAATTCTTATTTATGTCCTTCTACTAAAGAGACTGCACTTAAAACTAAAGTAAATTGCACGTTAGGTTGTAATCTGTAAATAAATCTTGAAGATTCACTCATCTGTATGTATGAATTTATATATATTTATATGTCGGCTATTGCTGGCCAAACGGCTGGACCGAATGGGGAACCCTTGACTACCCACGGGGTAAAATTGGCTAAAATTTGTTTCAAAAATCAATTTTTTTTTCAAAAATCAATTTTTTTTCAAAAATCAATTTTTTTTCAAAATTCGATTTGAAAAAAATTTCACGAGCAGCGCCGGCCACTTCAGTTAATCTTATTTATTTTCAATCAAAACTCAGTTTATGCTACCTATTCTCATGTCAAAATTATTAGAGAAACTACTAGGTCACACAGTTGCTCCTTATAGTTTTTAAGTAACCCTCGATTTATAAGAGATATATGTCCGATTAACAACTTAAAGCTTGGTCTGATTGGCTATGACTTATCTTTAAATTCTTGCTATCATTCAAACACCCCCAAGTTATAATTTTGGTCCTATTGTTTCAGTCGTTTTAATATTTATTATGTGAAGGAAACTCACAAACCTAAACCAAGTACAATAAAAATATATGTTTAAACTATGCTTTTAGGACGCTTCGCGCCCATCTTCTATTTAAGTTCTGAACATGATCTCTTTGTATACATATAAACTCACAAACCTAAACCAAGTACAATGAAAATATATGTTTAAACTATGCTTTTAGGACGCTTCGCGCCCATCTTCTATTTCAGTTCTGAACATGATCTCTTTGTATACATATAAAACAAAAAATTCGCGGATTTAGCAAAACAATATTCGTGGATTTTTTAAATTTTCAAAAATCAAATTTTTTTAGACGGAAATTTTTAAAAATTCGATCATCTATTTATTGGATACAAACAAACACCCAGACAAGCAAAGGATTTATATAGGTGTTTATATATATCTAGATTGAATTCAACAGAGAAAAGGACCAAATATACACGACGTCACAAGTGTCAAATTTAACAAGGAAGAAAATTTGTTCTCACATTAGTTGACATGTTTTCCAAGATTACATAAAAGAGTGTAAAAACAGAGAATGAAGAACACAAATTACACTTATTTCACTGTTAGATAAGCACTTTATTTTACTATTGTTAATAACATTCGTCGGGTAAATAAAACTGTTGACACTTGTGACGCCAGAATACAGCTGTACTGAGAGTGTACAAATTCTACGTTGCCATCTATTGTACTTGACAATCTATTTGAGTTTGGTGTCAGTTTTTGTTGGTGTGTTGGTTTGACCCAACATAACTCATAAACTCCTTGACTGAAATGCCTCAAATTTTAATTGGGGAACTAGTTAGATGGATGGATGGATAGATAGATAGATAGAGAGATATATAGATATGAAGATAGCTAGATAGATAGATAGCTAGATATTGTATTATGAAGAGCTAAGGTTGGTAAATGTAAAGATAGGTTGAATGCAGAACATCATAAAGGCAGGGTATACTATACAACACATATTACTTTATATACTACAATACAGATAGATAGATAGATATATAGATAGATAGATAGATAGATAGAAGGATATATAGATAGATAGATAGATATAAGGATAGATAGATAGATAGATAGATCAATAGATAGATAGATTTAGAGTTAATTATATTAAGACATTTTATGATGCATGGGCATTATCTTAATGCAGCATTTTGTATACTTACAATATATGTACAAAATATATACAATATATACAACTGTTTTGTAAGTTACATAGGTCGGATGATCAGATAGATGTTTCCTTATTTAGCCCAGCAATAGGAACCTCAATAAAAATAAATATGGAACATCCCGGGTAGAATCTTAGAGTCTGAAACCTAGTCTTAGACGCCGGGCCGACCTCCTCAGACCCTCTGTTTTTGGAAAAAAATATCAAATTTC
>NW_019398312.1:0-24585 GCF_000591075.1 Eurytemora carolleeae
CCCCCCTTCACACAGACATTGTCCACGAATTTACTTATAGGTTGGGAAATTTTATTTCTTAAATGCCTTTTGCAATATTTCTTTTTAGTTATATTATAACTTCCTTTTAGCGACTTTTTAGGGGTTCAGGGAAAACCATTTCTTAATTGCTCTTTAACGAAAAACAATTAAAAATTTGATTTGACTTGTAAGGATATGAAATTCAGCTCGAGTCTTGGGGATTTCTTTTCCAGAGAGCTTTTAACTTAGGTAAGTCCCTACAGGCAGCAGAGACAAGGAAGACATATATATAAAAGCTTAGTTTATTTTTATTTACTGTGGCATACAAGTAGCATAATGTACAAAGAACAGGTTCAGGGGCATAATTAAATAAATAAATAAATAAATAAATAAATAAATTTTATTTTAATTGATAAATTTTAAAATTAGAAGCACTCTAAAAATACGAGTTTTGAGCGTGGCCAGCTCTATAAACCACCATTGAGGTCTTTAAAGTTTAAACAAATTGGAGCCCAATCAATCAGATCAGCTGTTTTGATGTTTATTTAATACAAACAGAGAATGCTCCAATTTTAAGGTTTGAAAATAATCTTTTAGGGTTGAATCTATGTCCCCTTATATCCAGAGTACCTGGTAGTATCAGAGAGAGCAGAATGCTTGATGATTCAGAGGATAATCCAGGTATAGGATAAATCAGTAGGGAGGGGGGGGGGGGTATATTCCCCTCCCCTTGGCGCAATTGGAGAATGGGGCTGGGCTGTCCACAATAAATACGATGCAATCATTAGGCAAAAATAGGGATGGGTTCGTTACTAACCAAGGTTTAAACTGAATGAAACTGTCAATGATAATAATACTCTAGGAGCTCAGTATAATGCGGAACACACGTCTGAGATAAACCTTGTTGGACGGATAGTTCTAAATACCTGGAGAATTATGAGATCAGAGTTACCTCTGTATAGTTATACCTTACAGAGTGTAGCATGGAAGGTATTTTATTTCATACTTAACCAACTGTCCATGCTCAAAAAATTTGACTATTTACATTATTTATTTATTTTACAATGCTCTTGACTAATCAATACTAAGATCTGTCTAATTAAATGGGGTCAATATTCAAGATAAATTCAAATAAAACTTAGAAATGTTTGTGTAGGTGTTAGGTAAGAGAATTCCAAAGATAAGTCATCAATATCTTACAAAATGGTGGAAGAATAATCTTACGCGGCATAAGGTATAAACTCAAATTACGCGGCAAATTTAAGTTTAGGAAAACATTTGTCACGGATTTTTAGTTTATTTTTTTAGACTGTTAAAAATATGTTGGAACGGGTGAACATTCATCTAGAGATATTGTACAGGCTCGATATAGTTTCAAGGTACCAGACGTTTAATAATAATAATAATACGAAAGATGATTTTATTCCTCATTTTCTTTTCTTTTCGCATTTTACTCTGATTCTGTCTGATTCTACTTTAGTTTTTCTATAATTTTTTACCAGATTGATTGATTGACTGATTGATTATTCTCAAATCATTTAGAACATCTGAGTTGGCAAGAATATTTGGAATTCAGTTCTTTGAGGTGATAAGCCGAGGCTCCCAATTCCGCGTTGAGTCTAGTATGTTGAGACTAGCCAAACCAATGAACTTTATACCTGTATCCCCTTCTAGACAGCAGCTAGCTGGCCAGGTATACCGTGTAGAGTCTAGTATACAATATACACTGTCTTTCACACTATGTAGAGGCAATAGTATACTGTATACTATCACTCTGAGTAGAGTCAAGTAAAAAATGTATACTGTCTTTCACACTGTTTAATGTGTACTGTTTAGAGTCTAATATACTGTGTACTGTGTAGAGTCAAGTATACTGTGTAGAGTCTAGTATGCTGTGTACTGTGTAGAGCCTAGTATACTGTGTAGTGTGAAGATTAAAAGCTAAGTATACTGTATACTGTACTGTGTAGAGTCTAGTTTACTATGTACTTTGTAGAGTCTAGTTTAATGCGTATTATGAAGAGTCCAGTATACTGTTAGCTGTGTAGAGTATAGTTTAATGTGTACTGTGTAGAGTCTAGTATACTCTGTATTGAACTGTGAAGAGTCTAGCATACTGTGAACAGTGTAGAGTCTTGTATACAGTGCACTTGTAAAGTCCAGTATTCTTTATATTGTGTAGAGTCCAGTATACTGTGAACTGTATACTGTGTACTGTACTGTATTAAGTCTAGTATACTGTATACTGCGTAGAGTCTATTATACTCTGTAGTGAACTGTGTAGAGTATAGTATACTGTTTACTGTGTAGAGTATAGTATACTGTTTACTGTGTAGAGTATAGTTCTGTTTACTGTGTAGAGTATAATATACTGTTTACTGTGTAGAGTATAGTATACTGTTTACTGTGTAGAGTATAGTTCTGTTTACTGTGTAGAGTATAGTATACTGTTTACTGCAGTGTAGAGTATAATATACTGTTTACTGTGTAGAGTATAGTATACTGTTTACTGTGTAGAGTATAGTTCTGTTAACTGTGTAGAGTCTAGCATACTGTGAACTGTGTAGAGTATAATATACTGTTTACTGTGTAGAGTATAGTATACTGTTTATTGTGTAGAGTATAGTATACTGTTTACTGTGTACAGTCTAGCATACTGTGACCTGTGTAGAGTTTAGTATACTGTGAACTGTGTAGAGTCTTGTATACAGTGCACTTGTAAAGTCCAGTATTCTTTATATTGTGTAGAGTCCAGTATACTGTGAACTGTATACTGTATACTGTGTACTGGGTATAGAGTCTATTATACTCTGTAGTGAACTGTGTAGAGTATAGTATATACTGTTTATTGTGTAGAGTCTATTATACTCTGTAGTGTGTACTATATAGAGTATAGTATTCTGGAACAATATAAATTAATTGACCAGCAGTACTTAAATCTGTAATATTAAGGCTGCTCCCGAATATTTAGCTCTTCTGCTTGAACCAGAGTCTAAAATGTACACAGGTCATACAAATATAATAATTTTTTTCAATCAGTTTCTTGAACAAATCTAATTTTAGATCCCGTGATAGTTCTAGATTTTCAAAGTTTATATCCAAGCATTATTATTGGTAAGCTGTCATTTAATAAATAGATAAATAAATTCCCACACATGACACAATTTTACAGTTTAAAAGCACAAAGGAATAAGATATATGTCATGAATTCTACCTTCCTGTGTAATCATATTTTGTATTATAATTCTATCTTTAGTTTTGTTACCTGGCCGGTCATACCGGCCCGTATAATCACGTTTATAAATAAATCAGTTGAATACAGACTTTTGTTCAGTATAGACGGAATCAGCCTGGGTAGGCTGATTATTAGAATTAGAGACGGTTTAACCATACAGCAGTCAGGGTTGACTGACAGTTAGAGTTTGAGGCAGGTAGCCATACAGCAGTCGGGATTGACTGATAGTTAGAGTTTGAGTCAGTTTAGCCATACGGCAGTCGGGATTGACTGATAGTTAGAGTTTGAGGCAGCTTAGCCATAAAGATTAAGTGAGGAGAGACGGGCTAGATCGTTACATATATAATTATATATTTTGTACTTTACTACTTAGGATACAACTATTGCTACTCTACCTGCCTGGGTCGGGTGCAGAATATGGGAGAACCAGGAGTTTATCCTTTTGGTTGTACAAACCTCAAGATATCTCCAGGGAGACTCAGGTACCGGTACAGTACAATATGCCAGTACATTAGTACAGTATATTATATCAAAATTAAACACATTGAAAAACGGAGATATTTTCCAAATTATTGAACAGATAAAGTGCCGTTATGAAACTGGCCTGCTCCTATTTAGATGGAGAGTTCCTATACATTACAACCACAGTCCATTAGAAGTATATATATTAATCATAAGATTGAACTTTAAACTTTAATAGTAAATTGGGTGTTTTTTATGATATTTATTTACTATTTATTTAGATTGCTCCGTGATCAGATTACAATATCTCCTGGGGGAATAGTCTTTCTCAAGAAAACAGGTTATATCAAAAATCCATTTAATACAAAAAAATTATCAAGGTCAGGGCTGAAATACTTTTTTTTCATAAGTTTTTTGTTTAATTATTTGTACAGTAGGACCTATCTGTGTAATAAAAAAAAATATTTGAGCAATCTAGTCATTATTTCATTATTTGATGTTATTATAAAGCAACCAGAGGCCGAATTGAAAGAATTTGAACCGCAGCTTAAATTTAAGTTGATTAATTCCATTTAAAATTGTATTCAATGTTTCAAGATTTAAGCTGGCACACTTAATTAAAACCGGTTTTTGGGTATTTGAGACGCGGCTTAGATTCCTTAAATTCGGACACTGTTTTACCACTAACTTAAAATTCAACAAATCAACAAATCATAGTGAAATGGGTTCACACTACACACTTGTACTTCGCCAATGCGCAACACTAATGACTAGACTCGTGTCGTAACCATCAATGGCATTAATATGCAAAAATGACCATAGAACAAAATTATGTAAGAATTTATCTAATATTGCAAATGAAACCTATGTAGATAAACTGTCCTTGAACAAGTCTCTAGTAAAGTCAAACATGATTTACGCGAATCCGGCTGAAAATGCGTGGAGAATTCCACTGTTAAAAGATTTACTATTAATCCGGTCAAATCCAAATGTTTTAGAAGGATTTAACTATGATGAAATAGATGTAATTATTGATGATATATGTAAAAACTAACTAAGTTTTTATTTTTTTTTATTTTATTTTATTGTTTTCGACTATATATTAATTCTATATTTTATATGTTATATATCTCATTTCTCGTTGATTTTAAATTGTACCATTATAATTGTGTACGAATAAATAGAATATAATAATAGTATTTACGATTAACTTTGACGGAGTCTCAGCCCTGGCTTCTACGGGATGATGGTTGATTGATTTTTTATGTTTAATGGACTGCACTGTGAAAAAGCAAAAATGTTTCTTTTAGTTTTTGGGCGAAATCAGGTTTTTAATTTGGTTAAAATAAAATAAAAACTGACTCTGAAAATACTAAATTATTTTGTTTGATTAGTACGGAAAGGAGTTTTACCATCAATGCTTGAAGACATACTGAACACAAGGATCATGGTCAAACAGTCGATGAAGAAACATTCAAAGGTTCAATTCTCAATTTAACTTTTTATTAATAGTATACATAATACATATAGTATATGTTAATCCCGGTGCCAAAAACCCCCCAAGTTCTCGAACTAAAATGAATCGTTAACGCATTTTAACACTTCTTTTACAGGATATTGATCTTCAGACGATTCTCTTACTCTAATATTCTTCTTCTTTACATTATATTAATCTTCGGAACATTCTACACTCAGATCTCATCTCACATAATCACATAATCACACTCCCGTCATGATCTCTAATACTCTTCTTCTTACATGATATTGATCTTTAGAAGATTCTACACTTCCGTCATGATCTCTAATACTCTTTTTCTTACATGATATTGATCTTCGGAAGATTCTACACTTCCGTCATGATCTCTAATACTCTTCTTAAATAATATTCATCTTCAGAAGATTCTTCACTTCCATCATGAGCTTTAATACTCTTTTTCTTACATGATATTGATCTTCGGAAGATTCTACACTCCCGTCATGATCTCGAATACTCTTCTTCTTACATGATATTGATTTTTAGAAGATGCTACACTCCGTCTTGATCTCTAATACTCTTCCTCTTTACATGATATTGATCTTAGGAAGATTCTACAATCCCGTCATGTTCTTTTATATTCTTCCTTTTTACAGAATATTGATCTTCAGAAGATTCCACACTCCCGTCATGTTCTTTAATATTCTTCTTTTTACAGGATATTGAGCTTCAGAAGATTCTACACTCACGTCATGTTATTTAATATTCTTCTTTTTACAGGAAATTGAGCTTCAGAAGATTCCACACTCCCGTCATGATCTCTAATACTCTTCTTCTTTACATGATTTTGATCTTAGGAAGATTCTACACTCCCGTCATGTTCTTTAATATTCTTCTTTTTACAGGATATTGATCTTCAGAAGATTCTTCACTCCCGTCAGCTTGGTTTAAAGCTTATAGCAAATGTTACCTACGGTTATACGTCAGCTAGTTTTAGTGGTAGAATGCCATGCGTAGAGGTGGCGGATAGTGTGGTCGCAAAGGTATATAGTAATATTAGCTTTTCTCATACTTGGACGTAAAATCAAAAAATGTCACTGATCTCAAACTCGTTCCATTTATTTTCCAATTAGGAACTGATAACGTGCCGAAAAGGTCAAAATATGTAATCCCCATATCTTTGCTTCAATTTTGGCATTTTTAACTTTTACTATTTGATATAACAATTTATAGTCTGAAATAATAAAGGTCTACGACACCGGGTTGCAAAGATATATGGATTTAAAGATCATATTTTGTAGGAAGAACTCAGTTCCTTGGCCTTCTCGTTTTTTTCTGGCTTTATGGTGGTTGAAAGGACGGTCGACGAAATTTTAATTGAACTTCCATTTTAAGAGTAGCATGTCCGATTTACAAAGGTTCCCTTTAAGGTTCTTGTTTAAAACATGTGAGTTACTGCTTTATTTGTATTGCGTAACCGTTGTTGTTATGTACACTTTACAGTGCATCAAACAGAGTCTATTGATCATTAGGTTGTAGTAGAAAGAGAAGGTCAAATTTTTGCGAGAATACTTATACGACTTTGTGACCTCGTAGCTACTCTAGTTTGATCTTATGCTCAATTATGAGAATTTATTTGGTTACATAATATAAATTCAAAACAATTTCCTTTTGATGTTCACTCAAAAATCATTGTAAATGCGTAATTCTTAAAATGATATACCCCTGTGTCGAAGTGTTCAAAAATGATTCAAAACACTGCTTAGGGTCGTGAGGCCCTGGAGATAACAATTAAAACTATAGAAGAGAGGAAGGGCTGGGGAGCTAAAGTAGTTTACGGGGACACAGACAGTGTGTTTGTTCTTCTCCAGGGTAGAACTAAGGTAGGAGCATTATGTCACGTGTCAGGAGAATCGTTTTTAGGTTTTTGACATTCAAATTATTTTACCACAAGTAGTGTTGTTAATCTTTTGGTTCCTTCATTAATAATTAAAATATGCAATATTTTTATCATAAAGAAATATTTTTTGAAAAACGATCCAAAAACAATCGTTTTTTTTTGCATTTTCAAAATGTTTTAAATCAAATTCAAAAGACAAACCCAGGCTATTCATAGTATTATTTTTAGAGTTAATGTTAAAATAAATATATAATATAAATATATAAATATAAGATCCTGAAATAATGTTAAAATGTCAAATATGAGAGGGAAATTTTCAGTTATAAACTGAGATGTTGGATGGGTCAATCTGCTGAGCAATCCAGTAATGATTTCATACTGCCAAAAATTCCAGAAGAAATTCTGCGTCAAAGAAATTTTCAAAGTGTCTCCCTTCTATATATATATAAATTAGTAATCTCTGTTTGTTTGTTTTGATTTACGATCATAACTAAGGAACCCCTTGACTGATTTTGCCTCAAATCTTTATTGGGGAACTCGGGAGAACCACGTATATGTTGAGATTCTAAATTGTGTAGGTCGACTTTTATAGGGAAAAATAGTTCAACTCGTAATTTACGACCAAGCGCCAGTAACAACTAGTATTGAATAACTTGGGCAACCCTGGGTTCCCAAGCTAGTGTGTATACATATATATACATATATATACATATATATATTTATTTATATCAAGGACGAAGCATTTGATATTGGAGAGGAGATGGCCCGTGTTATTACTGAGATGAATCCTAAACCAATGAAACTAAAATTTGAAAAGGTGAAGTTTTATTCATTTTCATTTTTACGTTATCGTTTAGATTTTTGGGGAAACTAAGGCCACTCATTTTTATTAACTTTAAAGTAGCTTGCACAATTTTATTATTAATATTTTTGTTCCGTAAATTTTGATGATGTATTTTTTTAAATCAAACTGTTGGATATTGGATATTGGGCTCTTACCTAAACATTCCTTGGATTGAAGGGTGACTTTTTTATTTTTTTAAATTTTTTTTTTGAAGAGCTGCCCCTTTTTCAGCGAGAAAGGAAATTATTTTGCCCCCCCCCCCCCCCCACTGTTGCGCCTCTGTTTCCTGTTAAGCAATCCGAAACAAGTTGTGCTTTTCTATCATGTATGATGTACATATGTACATTTGCAAAACTGTATGATGTTTATTTTTAAATATGTAAATTTAGGTTTATTTACCCTGTGTACTGCAAACCAAGAAAAGATATGTTGGATACATGTACGAAACAAAAACACAATTAAAACCAGAATTTGATGCCAAAGGAATTGAAACTGTCAGGTGGTATTATTTACATTGTTATTATTATTATCAGTATCATTATTGTTGTTATTGCTATTATTACTAAAAATATTAATTGTACATTTTTTAAATCTTTGGAACATTTCCGATCGATTGATTTCAATAAGAGGTATGTAGCACTAAAATTAAGAAAGTATTGACCGTTTGAAGTTTGTCATTTTGGCTCAGGTGAGTTCATGAATTGATTTTTTCGAATTTTATAAATATTATGGAATTTTATTAGTGTCTGAAAAACATTCAAATCTTCTAAACAATCTTAAAAATGCGCAATTATTGTTTAATAATGGCAAGACCTCAGTTTACAACACAGGAAAGAAACTTCCTTGCTTTTGAGTATCACAAAAGAAAGGGTCACAGAAACGTTATGCCTGGTCTTATCATGGACTTTGGGCGCAAATATCTCAATGCAAGACAGCCTGCTTTATGTCATGTCAGAAGAATCTATAAAAAGGCAATGGAGCTAGGGACAGTACTCAATGTGAATAGTAAGACAAGTCCTGGAAATTCATTCAGTGGAAGATCACGACATGTCAGAACTCCAAGAAATGTTGTCAGGGTAGCTGTAGTAATGAACAGAGATGCTGCCAAACACATTGGAGCTATAAATACTTCTCCTGTAAGCTCTGCAAGGAGAAACTTTTTAATGTTAAGCAAATCCAGCTGGTCAAGGATATCAACTGATATGAAATATCACCCATATCGGCCAATTACAAGGCAGGAACTAAAACCTGAAGATTTACCAAGAAGGATACAGTTTTGTACCTGGATCAGAACTCTCACAAATAATCAGCTAGGTAAACTTGTCTTTTCTGACGAAGCATACTTTGAATTAAATGGTTCTGTAAATTCTCAGAAGGTTCGGCGGTATGCTCCTCTCAAGTCTAGTGATCCAGTAAATGGTGGCCGGCCTGCTCACTTTATTGTGGAGAAACCAACCTTTCCAAACAAATTGATGGTGTTTTGTGGTGTGAAGGTTGATGAAACATTTGGCATTAAAGTATACAGAAATCAAACCATGAATGGGGCTCGATACCATTCTTTGTTGCAGACTTGCAGTTCATAGCTTTGCCTGAATTAGAAATAAGAAATGGTGGCAATTTGAATACCCTATGGTGGCAGCAGGATGGATGCCATGTTACTGATCACAACATGAGATATCTGGACCGTAAGTTTGAGGGTAGAGTTGTTAGCAGAAGAGCCAGTAGAGGGCATGGCTGGCCTAAATCCATTGGACTTTCATCTCTGGGGGTTCTTGTAATCCCAAGTATACACACCAAAACCAAGAGTTTTAAATGAGTTAAAACTGGCCTTGGATAGAGCAGTTGCTAGAGTAGACGTTGATATGTGCAGGAGATCAGTTATGGATGTAAAGAATAGAGCAGAAAAATGTATTGCAAACCATGGGGGGCATTTTGAGTAGAAAGACCATAAACATGTATTTGTATCATTTATATCATTTTTGTAATTGTAAACCATAATTTTCATATATTGAAATAAAATATGAATATGCAGTGATAATTTTTTGTTTTACCTATTTCAATTTTCAACCAAGCCAAAATGACAAACTTCAAACGGTCAATACTTTCTAAATTTTAGTGCTACATACCTCTAGCTAATTGAAATCATTCGATCGGAAATGTTCCAAAGATTTAAAAAATGTACAATTTTTTTAAAAATTGAACCATGGCGAGTGCTACAATGTCTTAAGATCTTTTTTGGGGACACCCTTTATATATATGTAAAGTCGCCTGATTAACAATCAATTAATTCCGGGTCTTTTTGGTTATGGCTGTAAAAATAATCGTGGAAATACCGTTTCCGTTTATTATAGAACTCTTTTACGGGTACTGTAATTACTAATGAGTGGAAAATACCCAGTCTAGAGCTGATGTCCAATTTAAAATTACGCTTTTAGTCCTCTAATGTTGTTACACACACCCCCTCGATATTTATTTAATAAAATATTTTTTCACACGTCCTTTTTTATTTCGTTTATAAAGATAAATAAATATTTCTTATGTTTCCTGTCTTTTTAAAAATATTTAATCTTGAAACATTGTGAATTTTTCCTTCAATAAATCATCTTGTGCCTGCCCCACACACTAATCCTGAAGTTTATTGGTAAGTTTGGAAAAACATTGTTTTAACGAAACTTCTCAGAAAATAGAATTTTATCTAATTATTAATAATTTGTAATTATTTATCCTGTTATCTATTTATCTATCTATCTGTCTGTCTGTATTTAACAGTTATGATTTTTGTATTTATCTAAACCTAGGAGTTTCGTGGATTGAAAGGTTACCGTCCTACTGCCTGTGTTCCTGCATTAGAATTAACAAGAATAGTAAGCTCTTCATTCTATTGGGTTCACGTTGATTTAATAAAGATTTATATGATCCAGCTTTTCAATCATATTTTCTCTTTCTCAAGACCTTTTGAGAATAATAAAAAGTTTTTAATTTCTGACATTTAACCAAATGATTTTAGCCTTTCTCTTGCTTCGGTGTATTTTCAAAACTGTAAAGATACTCTAAGGGCATTAATTTGTACCGGCAACTGCACATAAATCTAACCTGACTTCTATATTGGAGTGGACTATGTTCTACTAATAAGTAGTTCAAAATTCTTGCAAAAACTATCGGAAATTTGGTTATTTGTTTATTTTAACTTTAGACTATAGTTTGTGCTTTTTGATAATATCTGCGTAGAGTCTAATTAACTATTTTATCACTAATTTTACTCAAACCATGTATTCTGCATATATTGATTTCCAAGGAAGACATTTTTATTATGAAAAGGAACATTAGGTTCTTTGGAGTCAGATTAGAGGTCGGAGCTTCTGTGTGGAGTATCCTTAATCTTGAATGCTTAATCTCGATATTTAATGAGGGCACTTTAAAGTTATCATTGCAGGGTATTATCGAATAGGAATAAGATTAATGTTTGATCCAGAGATTCAAAACACATAAATACTGACTTCTCTTTGTATACTTTCATCTATGGAGTTGCGAGGTCGCAAAGTTGCGCCGTTAGCTCGTATAAATTTCACCCTTGGCCTTACCTCCATATCTGGATTAAAGTGGAATATTAATTACAATTTAAATTTAGGGACTAAAGAAGGACCCTAGAGCAGTCCCAAGGGCAGGGGAACGAGTCCCCTATGTGGTTGTTTATGGACAGCCAGGTATACTTCTTCTAAATGACCTTTTATTTGAAGTGACCCTGCAAGGTCCACCACAGGATACGGGATTGATCAGCAAAAATGACAGGATTCATTTTAAACTATTCATTTATGAGTTTTTAATATTCATTCATTAATATTTTTATTCAACTACAAAGGATGAGATATTACAAATAAGCAATCACAATTTACTGTGCAGTTTGGACCTGCCTAACCAGGGTTGGTTGTTTTGAGTGGTTGGACCGATATATTTCTACAAAAAAAAAAATATTTTTCCGTTCCTTCTGAATCTCCTTGACAATCGCTGTTTTAGAAAACCAAAATATTATAAAATATAAACTATATACAAATGTGGCGAAAGATAATCGATGACTATAGGTTGTAATATTTGAATGATTTGTGTGAAATTAAATTGATTTTTTACGGTCTAAGTTGTATGTTGCAATTTTCTGAATTTATATGGGCGCTAAGTCATACGGTATGAGACGTCTTTAACAATTTTCTCCTTATAGACGCAACAGATAGAAGTAAGATTATTAGCGATCAAAAGCGCTTTTTTATCGCATTAAGCCTATACCCCCTTTCATTTTTCGCGAACACTCCCTTTAAGTTTTGGAGCTGTGGGACATCCTTTAATTCCATCATTGAGTTAGTTTTGTTTAATTTAGGTTATTGTTCCTCCTTTAAACCGATGCTTCCTACTTTTGGGCGTAGACACAGGTGATTTATATTTTATTAAAATATAATTTTGATTAAAAATTATGTATTTTTATTCATACATAAATCATGGTCATTTTTTAATTGATGTTTTTCATTATTGAAACAATTAACTGATAATATCACTACTCATTTGTTTTGTTTTTTAACTTTTTCTTTTTACCCTCTACCCTCTCGATGGAAGTATTTTAAGGAGATTTAAAACTAGTTGACTTGTTAATAAAAGTCTTTTTTTTACTTTGAAATTCTTGTTTAAATTTTGTTTTGTTGTTTAAGGACAATGGTATGCTGATCTACCGAGACACTACAAGCCTTTACACCAGGCGGTCGTCAAGTATGTTTTTATCACATAATTTTTCAGTTTTAATTTTAACTGATTTTATACTCTAAAAATGAATTATAATATTTTCCCATGGTAAATTAATGATTATTAACTTAACTCATCAAAGGGATTTTTTTAAATACACATAAAGCCCTTATTTTTTATTATTAACATTAAACACAGCCATCTGAATATTCTGGGTCTCCGGAACGAACGTGATTTAGTAAAGGGTAATAATTTCAAATTGTGTGAACAATGGACTTAAAGAGACAATCTATATAATAAAGCTCTTCGCTCGATCATATATATATATTTGTTTGTATATATGTTAGCTAATGTTGGCCAAACGGATGGACAAAATTGACTGACATTATTTGAGGGAACCCATGGGGTACCCTGGGGGTAAAATAGGCTATATAAAAAAATTGTAATCGGGAAAAAACTTCAACTTTGTTAAAAAATTCAATTTTTTACTTATTTAGTTTTTTATTTAGTTATCTATATATTTGTTTAGAAATAAAGGAATTATTTCCAAATACTTTGTCTGTCAGTCCTGCCGAGCTTGTGATCAGGTAGTTTTATATTTAAAGGGACTGTACACGTTATTTTAAGTAACCCTCCATTTTTTAAATGGCATGGTCGATTAACAACGGTACCATATAGGGATTAATGAGGTATTCTTATTTTTGAATTATTTCAACTGGTGATTTGTTATCTGTAAAATATCACCCCAGACTAATCAGAGTTAGAAGCATTCGGTTTCTTCTATTTGAAATCAAACGCGTTTTGGTCTCAAATAATTCAATAATCTTTAAACTTACGGATTTTATTGTTTTATACTTTTTAAATAAAAAATGTAAAATAAAAAGTATTTATGAATAAAGGCTAATAAATTAAGTTTATTAGGACAAATTGTGAACGAACGTCACAGCTTTCTGGAATATTAACAAAACCGTTAAATCCACGTGATATGTCTGTTTGCAACATTATTTTGAGGCTTTATTAATTAAACAAAACAAATGTCAACCTTCAGATTGTGATATTTCAAAAGTTAGAGGTCGTCAGTGAATAACCTTAAATATAAATAAATGTCGTATATTTTACGATTTAGGTTATTATAACAAATTAATAGCGTTTATAGTGAAATCCTTTAGATAAGATTTATTTGGTTTTAAACAATTTTGAAACGGCTTAAATCATTAAAAATTTTATTTTACGCCCAGTAAATTCCAATTTAGATCTAAGCGCGATTACATATATTGTAGGACTAGGACACCCCGTGATTTAATGGGAACTCCCTTAAAACAAAGTGTACTGCAGGTTCTGGAAGAAACATTAAAATTAAAAAGACGCAGGCTCTTTCAGCACATGTTATTTTAATTTTATGGAAGATCCTTTTATATTCCTTGCTGTGACCTGTATGTTCTGAATGTTCTATTGTCTTTAGTACTCTACGAGTGTACTTTGTGAGAGCTGCAGAAGCTGCCGAGATACAAGCGCTCTTCTACTAGCCAGGAAGCTTCACAATATACAGCAGAATATACAGGTAACTGAATAGGGCCAGTAATGTCAAGAATACTTAGGCTGAAAGTCGTCTTTGAATTTTTCTCACAATTGTGAAGTTTCTTTTAAGATTTTATCATTTTGATTTATTTATTTCTAGAAATTACTAGTGCAAAATTTACAAACTCCCATATTAAAAACTAGCTGAAGTGCCCTGCGTTACCTGTGGAATTTCCAAAAAATTTAATTTAGATTTCACGGGCCAAACTTTTTTTAGCCTATGTTTCTTCCCGGGCTTACGTTTGGCCAGCTATAGCTAACATATAAAAGTATACGAGTGAATAGCTTTATTATATAGATTTATTATTTAAAAAAAGAGCCAAGACGACATTTCTTCCACAGATTTTTGCAGTATTTTTCAAGTTTTTATCATTATAAAATGCATTGCATAATATTAATCGACCCTCAATGCAAGTTTTAATTCTGATAATTAAAATTAGTTTTCCTGCAGTAAAAATGCGCCAGTCACTTTGATAGAAAAACCACAATTAAAAGTAATCAGATTTTAAAATTATAAACAACAATATGTATTTCATACTTGTTTAGACAAAACTTTTAAGGGCACCGTTGTGAATCAGGCATTGCCATCTTTGCATTGAGAGTCACTTTAAACTACGCTTACAAACGTTTGGCCAGCTATAGCTAACATATAAACGTATATGAGTGAATAGCTTTATTATATAGATTTATTATTAAAAAAAGAGCCAAGACGACATTTCTTCCACAGATTTTTGCAGTATTTTTCAAGTTTTTTTCAAGTTTTTATCATTATAAAATGCATTGCATAATATTAAGCGACCCTCAATGCAAAGAAATTGTCGTTTTTATAGGTTTAGAGTTATAATTCTGATAATTAAAATTAGTTTCCTGCAGTAGAAATGCGCCAGTCACTTTGAAAGAAAAACCACAATTAAAAGTAATCAGATTTTAACATTATAAACAACAATATATATTTCATACTTGTTTAGACAAAACTTTTAAGGGCACCGTTGTGAATCAGGCATTGCCATCTTTGCATTGAGAGTCACTTTAAACTACGCTTACAGTCCCTTATTGTTTGATGTATAGGACTGCTGGCGGGAGTGTGTCAAGTGTGCCGGGAATATAGGAAGAGAGTGTATCAGCTTAGACTGCTCCCATCTCTACCGAAGGGTCACTGCGCTCAAAATGGAAGATGATGTCGGGTAACATTTGCAAGAAAAAATTATCCTTCTTGATTTTTCTAACATTGTATCGTATTAATTTTTCTATCTTTTATCTGTTCCTTCATCTTGTATTCTTATCCTCCATCTTGTTTTCTGTTCCTTCATCTTAATTCGCTTCCTCCATCTTGTTTTTGTTCCTCCATCTTGTTTTTGTTCCTCCATCTTGTTTCCTGTTCCTCCATCTTGTTTCCTGTTTCTCCATCGTGTTTTCTATTTGTCTATCTTGTTTTCTATTCCTCCATCTTGTTTTCTGTTTCTCCCTCTTGTTTGCTGGTTCTCCATTTTGTTTTCTGTTTCTCCCATTTTGTTTTCTGTTCCTCCGTCTTGTTCTCTGTTCCTTCATCATACTTTCTGTTCTTCAATCTCGTTTTCTGTTTCTCCATCTTAATTTACTTCCTTCATCTTGTTTTCTGTTACTCCATCTTGTTTTCTGTTCCTCCATCTTCTTCTCTATTCCTTCATCTTATTTTCTGTTCCTCCATCTTGTATTCTTATCCTCAATCTTGTTTTCTGTTCCCTCATCTTGTTTTCTGTTCCTCCATCTTTTTTTCTGTTCCTCCATCTTGTTTTCTGTTTCTCCATCTTGTTTTCTGTTCCTCCATATTTTTTTTGTTCCTTTATCTTGCTTTCTGTTCTTCAATCATGTTTTCTTTTCTACCATCTTGTTTTCTGTTCCTTCATCTTGTTTTCTGTTCCTCCATCTTTTTTTGTTCCTTTATCTTGCTTTCTGTTCTTCAATCATGTTTTCTGATTTACCATCTAGTTTTCTGTTCCTCCATCTTGTTTTCTGTTCCTCCATCTTGTTTTCTGTTCCTCCATCTTGTTTTTGTTCCTTTATCTTGCTTTCTGTTCTGCTATCATGCTTTCTGTTCCGCCATCTTGTTTTCTGTTCCTTGTTTCTTTTTTATCGACCTTATTTACAATTTTAAGACTTTAATATTTAAGGCCTTTGTCTGAACTTCTAGAAGAGCTGAACAACATTGAACAGGGAAGCCTCGAGAGTTAATGTTTAAAGGAAATATCGAGTTTCAAGCACTCAAGGAAAATATAAAAAGTTGATTTTTCTTTTAAAAAATATCTGTGATAATATGCGATTAATTTAAATGTATCAATGATTTTATTTGTATGTAATTAAATTATGAATGAATTTATTTAAATCCCAATATAAAACTCAAAACTATATTTGTTCTAAATAATAAAAGATGAAATAGATGAAAGATGCTTTAAAATGAATGATATAAAAAGATTTATTAAAAAAATAAAGCTAAATCTTCAGAAGACGACTGTATGAAATTTGCACGATTCTATGCAAGTTTGGAACTTTTTTGTTTCATTGCCAAATCATAAAATAAAGCCATTAGAGTACTATATCTATGACAGAATATTTAATTTTACCTTAGGATCATCATATTTTAAGTATTTCCGTTAAACCTTACACTTTTTGGGTAACCCTCATTTTCCTAGTTATTGCTAAAATCAGATTCTAAAATAAGTTCAAAAGACAAATGAACTTGTTTTCCTACTGCTAACTTCAAAGTGTCCCAGAAATGAATTTTATTGAATTGGCAAAACTGTTCTTCGACAACAATGACACATAAAATTTCATGAACGTTTTTAATCCAGTATAAAATTATCTAAAGGTTAATTTTCTTTCTCGCTTTCAATAATAACATTTGTGTAAAAAAACATATTTTGTCAAGGTGTCAAAAAGGGGTTTTTAACGATGCAAATTGATTTATCGAACTACACACTTTAAAGGAAATCATCATTTAAGCAATTTTACGCGTTTTAAATATTGAAGGTCAAAAAGTTTCACTGCAGTCGCCTGGAATTTATTGGATTAAATGCTGTTAGGTATACACTGTTAAAGGAATTAAAGTTTAAATCAAGGAGTATAGAATAAAAGGGAGAAGGAATTGACCCGGCCCGCCCTACCATATGATTATACAGTTTGCAGACGGTACTTCATTTGAATAAGAAATATTTGTCTGTATACATGTATTCGGAATAGGTTATTGTATACATTAAACAAAGGTAAAATTAGGCCGAATAAAGCAAACAAATATATTTTTTGGGATCCGAAAATATTTGCTATACAAGCAAAAATTGGTTTTATTAAATATGGTATAGTACAAAACCATATTTAAAAAATTACTAAAAAAGACTACGTTTTAAAAACCCTGTTTCTGCAAAGCATGTGTAATCATGGTTTGGTGGGCCGTGTCGATTCCGTTTCCCTTAAATCATAGCAGTCGTCCTCCTATTCCACAGTGTTATGGGTCCCACTGTAATAAACTCAATTCTTGGTCAGGCTCTCAGGATAATAATGCAGTTATGTTTGGTTGAAAATGTATTGTATAAGAATAATATAGTTCACAGCCTACTAGATGTATCACACTAACACTACATGTACAAACACAAACTCAAGTACAATTGTGCTATTTTTCTTATGTAAAATTTTTTAACACTTACATCATGTACACACGGTGCCGCGGGAGAATTCTACGTACGACCATACAACGATCGTAGGAATTAAAACTGGTTTCATGTTTGTTACTGAACATTAAAACCAAAACAACATTTAAGAGAGGAGTTTAAGCACGTGGAACCATATCATGTCATATTGATACAACGGTTTCAAACTTTCAATAAAGAGCAAGTCTAAGAAACATTTTGCAAATTTTTGAGAAATATTTTTTAAATATTTCTTTCATCACAGGGGCGGTGGAAACATACATTTAAAAGATTGACAAGCAGTTATAAAGTGCAAATCTACTTTATATAAAGTTTCTAAAAATGAAAAGCTGAAAATATTTAAAGTTTGATCACTTTGAACACATATGAAAATAAGCCTTTTTTATAAACGTTTAAAATTATCAGTTAACTTTGTCTATTTTTGTACTCTAGAGGGTTCAATTCCAGTTTCACACAGCTGAGGGTTGGGGAATGTCGATAATTGTAAAATTTCGGTTTCCCGCCATTTTTGTCATCCGCCATTTTGTTGTTACTCGGAATCTTCTGATTTGAGAACTCCAGGCTGAAAGTTAAGAGTGAGACCAGCCGGGTCGTAGCTCCCGGCCAGATAGTACAGGTCAGGATCCTCGGGACCTACCCCGTGATATCGCTGGAACTCCTGTAAATATAAGATATCAAAGAAATTCGAAGGAATTTGATAAATTGCAAAGAATTGGAGAGATGCCAATATCTTTCTCTCTGAGGACTGCGAAGTATAAAAGTTTAAAAACTTAATAAATGCAAACCTTGAAAGGCAGAACAAAGCATTTATGAGAGATCGTTAGAACAGAGTTTTCGTCCGTGTGGGGACTCTGAAACAGTCCACCCTGAAAAAAGGTATAAATTTAAAGTGAAAAAAAAAATACTTTTTTTAACTCACTTACCGGTAGATTTAGACTGAACTTTCTGGGACAAGTGTCAACCTCCTGTGGATGGTAGAACCACTTCACCTTCGTCATCATACATCCCGACATCGTCTCCCACATCATCTACAATCAGTTATGTACAATCAGTTATGTACAATCAGTTATGTACAATAGGTTTGTTTTTCAAGTGTTTAGGACTAGAAAAAGTTTCAACAAAAGATTTACAAATTTTAAAATTGTTTTTTCAAAACATTTGCTTTTTCACACTTTGCCAAATTTGACCCTGAGAAAAAATATAATAAAAAACAATTATTTATTGGGTTAATCCTTTTTTCCCTGAGGATAAAAGCAATGTAAGGTTTAATAAAGGCAAAATTTATTAAAATACAATTTTAAAATGGTGAAAGTTTTTTTTTAAAAGAAACTAAACGATTTACAACTTTATCAACACTTAAGATAGGTCATATATTATAAAATAATCTTAATCTTTTGGTTAAAGCTTACCTCTATTCTCCCAATGTAAGGTCTATCACTACGTCCAGTTGAAAGAAAAACAGCGCAGTCGTTTACATTCAGTAGATGCTCTCCTCTTTGTATTCCTTTATAGAACATCTTCTTACTCTTCCCTTTTCCTCCTGGTCTTCTGTATCCTTCTCCTACCCACCTCCAGCCTGCTTCTCCTTTACCTCCTTCTCCTCCTTCTCCACCTTCTTCTGTAACCCTGCAGCTCTCAGAATCCTTTAAAAAAAATTGTTACAGTCTTTTTAATTTAAAAAAATTGAGGTTTAAAATCTAGTTACTTAGCCTTTGAAGTGCTATTTTTTTTTTAAAAAAGACGGAATTTTACTTTTTTTTTAAATTGGGGAAAATATTTTTACCTCTTCGTCTGAAGAGTTATTTTGATCTGAATTCTCCTCCAAAGAATCCTCCGAAGATTCAGAAGTCTTTGGAGGTTCGCGAGCGCGCGGAGGGGAACGAACAGCATACTTTTGCATGTACCGGGCTTCCTTATGACGCCTGTGCTTATCACAGTGTTTGTGCAACTTTTTCAGTTTCTTCTTCTTATGAATTTTTAACTTCTTTTGCTCCGTACTGTGCAGGGTCTCCTTCGGTTTAGAAAACTTTTTAAGTTCCCCGGATTTTCTTGATTCCGCGGATTTGTCCTGTAAGCTCGTTCCGCTGTCATGGCTGTCAGTAGAAATCCTTCGTTTCCTCAAACTTGAGATAGGATCAGGATCATAAACTAAACAAAATAATTTAAATAATAATTATTTGAATATTAAAAACATGTCTAAATATGTGTTTATATTGGTTATTTTTGTATTTGCAAGTAAAGTGGTGGGAAAAGTAAGTAAATATAATTTAACATATTAACAAATTCATTTTACATTTTAATTTTAAACTTTGTTTTATCCAAAAAAGTATATCCATTGTAACAAAATTTTAGGAATTTTGTACAACATTTGAAGATGCAAAAATTACACTAAGGATTGCAAATATTTTGTTTGTTCAAAATGTAAAGAATATTTTACGACAGGATAAAAATAAAAACATAGATAAACAAGGAATAAAGAAAAATAAAGTTAATAAATTTCAGAATAAAAGAAAAATTAAAAGAGGGGTTTAGATACTGAAAAGAAGGGGTTCAGAGGTTTGACAGAGTTCCGTAGTTTTTATATTCAGGAATTTCAGAAGTTTGTGGGTTTATGGGTTTTTAAGGTTCAAAAATTTGAAGGGTCTTAAATGGGTCACGGGTTCAGGGGCTCAGGGATTATAATAGCTAGAATTTAGGGGTTTAGAAAGCTCTTTAAAGAGGTTCAATGATCTCAAGGGTTCTAGAGTTCCTTAGTTTCTATGGTTCAAGGAATCAGAGTTTAAGGCTTTAGGGCCAGGTCCAGGGGTTTAAGGGGTATTGGGCTTTATGCCGGTTTAGAGGATTTCAAGGTTATAGACCAGGGAACAGGAATATAGGGAAAGGAAATGGCGCTGGTCCGGCAAGAGAAAGAACCTACAGTACACACCTTCGGTACTTTAAACTGACACACACTCTTTTGGTACAGACACACACATGACGTTTCCGCCCCCTGTTATAGACTGACCTACTCTGCTGTAGTCCTGTGGAAGCATTCTTATTCTTGATATATCAACCAACCTAGAGTCTCCATCATCCAGCTCTACTAATATCTGACCCTAGGTAGGTAGGTAGGTAAATACATAGGTCCGTTGGTGTATTACGTAGGTGATGGGTGGATAGATAGGTTTAAGTAAGTTATTAAATAGGTAGCTTAATAGATGAGCTGATAAATGCATTAGTTTCAATCAATTAGCAATCCTTCCACTGATGACAGTGCAGCCAAGATGAATGAAGCGTAATTGATGAATTGATAAAGTTCAGAATCAGATAGACAGAAACTTTAGCGGTAAGAAGGATTTCAGGATCGAGAGATGGATGGAGAAATGAGAACACAAAAAAAGACAAAGATCTAAAATTCTAAAAATTCTAATTTAAAAAAAGTTAAAAAGACTGAATGAGGATTCGGGAATAATGATTAAAGAACAAAAGTATTTTTGAGAAATATGACGAGTGAAAATTAAATAAAGAATGTAAAAAATTAATAGTTAAACGGACAAATTAGAAAATACTAGAAATGACCACCAAGAACGTAAGAGCAAGGGTAATTATAGATACTACAGAACAGTTTAAATAATGCACTGCAAACTAGACAGATAGAAAAGGTCAAAGTTATGCAACATTTCTGTTACGACTTGACGACCTTGTTGCTCATTTAGTTTTCATTTTATACAAAACTATGAGAAATGCAAAATTATCTGGTTAAATAATAGAAATTCAAAACATCTTTGTTCCTCTCTATAGCTTTTTAATTAGAGAAGTTCTGATTGAAAATATATAAGATTTCAATATAACGTGAAGTTTACTTTAGTTTGACGTGATTGATGACCCCAATAAGTTAAATGTATCAAATGTTGGTCTTTCTTATTAAATTTGGACCATTTGGTTATTTTACAAATTCAAATTAGGACAAAGTTGAAGGTGGATAATAGCAGACAACATTTCGTAAATTCCAAAAATTTACGATTTAATAATCTAAAGTCTCTTATAACGAATTAAAGTATCAAAAAAGAGAAAAATTTATGCTTAATTGATCAAAATTAAATTAGAAGGTCACAGTTTACTGGGCTAAGGACTGAATTGTTAAATCAGCATGGTACGGTTTGAGTTATGTCATCAATACACCTGCCCCTCCACCCACAAAAAAAGTTTTTAACACACCTTCTGACTGTTCTCCTGGGTGGGAGATACAGTGGCAGGAAATAAACATGAATATGCAGAGCTCCAGTAGGTACATACTCTAGATCCAGCAGGTAGGTCACCTGACCAGGTAGGTCGTACCTCAAGTACCTAGATAGATGATAGATAGATAGATATAGATAGATAGATAGATAGATAGATAGATAGATAGATAGATAGATAGATAGATAGATAGATAGATAGATAGATAGATAGATAGATAGATAGATAGATAGATAGATAGATAGATAGATAGATAGATAGATAGATAGATAGATAGATAGATAGATAGATAGATAGATAGATAGATAGATAGATAGATAGATAGATAGATAGATAGATAGATAGATAGATAGATAGATAGATAGATAGATAGATAGATAGATAGATAGATAGATAGATAGATAGATAGATAGATAGATAGATAGATAGATAGATAGATAGATAGATAGATAGATAGATAGATAGATAGATAGATAGATAGATAGATAGATAGATAGATAGATAGATAGATAGATAGATAGATAGATAGATAGATAGATAGATAGATAGATAGATAGATAGATAGATAGATAGATAGATAGATAGATAGATAGATAGATAGATAGATAGATAGATAGATAGATAGATAGATAGATAGATAGATAGATAGATAGATAGATAGATAGATAGATAGATAGATAGATAGATAGATAGATAGATAGATAGATAGATAGATAGATAGATAGATAGATAGATAGATAGATAGATAGATAGATNAACCTAGCTTTATGGACAGGACTAGCCGGTGCAACAAGGTTGACGCGGTCAGACTTTATGCTTCATATAGGTTGAATTTACTTTTACTGAAGGGGCAGAGGTGCGTGTAAAGTCTCATCATATTAATGGATAAAATGTTCTATTTTAAGCCCAAAACATTCCAATTTAAAATTGTAGAAGATCCAAATACGATGTTTATTAATTAAACATGTCTGCGATTGAAATTATTGAAATAAAAAACTAAACTTACCGCCTCCTTCAAAATGTCGTCTCTAGGGAGAATGATGGGACGATTGCCGCGCTGTGTATCCATCACCACGCCGTACACATCCGCTAGTTTAGTGGAATTTACACGTCCGGGCCAAAACCTTCCGTCCTGCAGTACACAATGATTTTACAATTACGAATTATTGAATGATATATTAATGTGTAGATACAGTATTTAAAAAAAATAAAAACTTTATGAAATAATTTTTGTCCTTCTTTATACAATTAAGAAGTATCGCGTAATATTTCGCCCTAAAATTGAAAAAGACCAAATACAAATCTTGATAGGCATTTCTTTATCAAAAGAAAGAAGAACCAACCTTAATCATTTCACAGTTTGCCTGAAACAATTTTCAAATTTCTTAATTATT
Source organism: Eurytemora carolleeae (assembly GCF_000591075.1). Lineage (NCBI taxonomy): Eukaryota > Metazoa > Arthropoda > Copepoda > Calanoida > Temoridae > Eurytemora > Eurytemora carolleeae. The sequence goes on from NW_019398312.1 coordinate 23,511, forward strand.
AGTTAAATCTTGGATAATTCAAATCACTTGTTGTACTTTATATGTCAGGGATAATCTTTTTTAAAATAAAAAAATAAGTTAAAGTTCTTTGTGTTAAATATTTCTAAAGAACAAGTGTAAACGCATGCTATTAATAACTAATTATATACTTTAAATTAATTGGAAAATGAGAATATAAATAATGCATCTTTATGTAGTGTTCTGCAGATGTACAAACAGTTGTACACATATGTACATCCTTAATAACATGAAACATAATGTTGAAACCACAAAACTTTAAATCATGTTTTAAATATTTATTTTCTTATATATATATATATATATATATATGTGTGTGTGTGTGTGTGTAAATACAGTATTACATATATCGCGTACATAGCAAAAAGGTTTAAAGAAAGTTATAGAAAAAAAACCTTTTCATTTCTTCACAATTCTATTTTATTATAAAAATAAGTTTTTTTTAAGTGAAAAATAACATTTTTAAGTGCATCATTGTAAATTGCATCTTTTTTTCATTATAAAATGCACAATGTTCTGTACAGTGTACAATGTAAAGTTTATGTTTATATGTACAATAACAGTGTGCAAATTTTGTTGTTGCATGTACAGTATTAAATAAATCTACAATACACTGTACCCCCAACTATTATAGTTCAGGGGGGTCAAAGTATGATTACCCCTTTCAAACTATTGGTGAAACCAGGCCTTGTATTTCAAGCCGATTCTAATTCATGCTTTCAAGCATCTCAAGTTTTTATAAAATGCGTGGACAGATCATGCATTTACTCATTCATTCAGGGAAAAATAATCTTTTAAAATTTGTTTATTAAAAATTCTAATCCTTAATAAAATATACTTTTTGGCTTTTCCTATGTTTTTAGTTGCACCAATGCACAGTGCATCTGCATATATTAGATAAATATATATCCATGCACATCATGAAACAAGTTTTCTAGGCTTGGATGTTCAAAATAAAATTTAAACAATGATTAAACCAATTTTCCTTTGTCGGTCCTTATTGTATTTTCAATGGAAAACTTCAAAAACACACTCGAATTATTAGAAGTGCCCAGCG